>NC_068324.1:25893200-26165777 GCF_025860055.1 Xyrauchen texanus
AGTTCAAAGTAGTAGTGAAGGATAGACCTCTTACTAGGAGGGGAATTATTTCTGTTGTAAATCTATGATCCTCTAGGGTTCCTGTCTCCTGTAATTTTATCTGCCAAGAGGATACTGCAAGATTTGTGCAGGGAAGAAATTGGATGGGACAACATTGTACCTCCGGTGTATGTTCAACGCTGGACAAATTGGCTGGATGATCTTCATGGATTGGAATATTTTGAAGTCAGAAGATGCTTGAAGCCAGAAGGGTTTGGAGAGTTAACATCTGCTCAATTGCATCACTTTTCAGATGCCAGTGAACAGGGTTATGGGGTTGTATCCTATCTACTAATTCATAATGACCAACAGCTTGCATATTCCTCCCTTTTAGTGAGTAAGGCAAGAGTAACTCCAATAAGGTCTATTACTATCCCCCGCTTGGAACTTACAGCAGCCACAGTTGTTAGTCGTATGTATAATCTATGGAGGAAAGAACTTAAAATGCCCCTTCAGCCATCAGTATTTTTGACAGACAGTACTTCAGTACTTAAATACATTCAAAACAAGACCTCTAGATTTAAGTGCTTTGTGGCAAATCGAGTGTCTGAAATTCTGAAGGTATCTGATGTGTCACAATGGAGGCATGTGAATTCCTCAAGTAATCCAGCACATCTATCATCAAGAGGATTAAAGGTGGATTCTTTCTTTAAGAACCAGATGTGGATTTCTGGTCCTCCATTTCTTGTTCGAACACAAGAAGAGTGGCCAATGGATCCAACTGTTGTAGACTTAATATTGCATCATGATCCAGAGATCAAAGGAAGTGTTCTAGTAAATCAAATGTTAAAGAAGAGTCAGATTCTATATCACGCTTCATAAACAACTACTCCTCATGACAGGATTCAACTAAAAAGGGCTGTAGCTTGGATCCTTCATCTAAAAAGGAATCTTTTGGATTTCAGTAAGGCAAGGAAATGACTGAAGACAGTTCTTGTCTGTTCTGGTATGGATCAAGCTCAGAAAAATAAAATTGTTGACAAAGAAATGCAGAAGTCTACTGCAGCTAAGGAGTTGCATTCTTTGGAGGAACTGGAAAGGGCTGAAATGGAAATCATCCGTCTTAGTCAAAGGAAGAGGTTTCCTAAGGAGCTGGCTAGTCTAAAAAGGTTGGAGTAGTCAAGCGAAATAGCCCTCTTTGTAGCCTCAATCCAGTACTTCACTCGGATATCATCAGAGTCGGAGGACGACTCGACAAAGCAATGATGCCTGAAGAGTCAAAACACCCAATCATTCTAGCTAAAGAACTTCACATTTCGGAGTTGATTTTACGTCAAATTAATTATGAAGTTGGACACTGTGGAAGGAATTATGTGTTGGCTCATCTGCAACAGCGATATTGGATCCCTGGCGCTAGTTCAGCCATAAGAAGTATTCTGTCTAATTGTGTTGTCTGCAGGTGGTTCCACAGAACTACAGGTCTTCAGCAGATGGCAGATTTGCCTCTAGATCGAGTTTCACCTGACAAACCACCATTTACAAATGTTGGTGTGGATTGTTTTGGTCCTTTTGAGGTAAAGCGAGGAAGAAGCACTGCGAAGTGCTATGGAGTTATTTTCACATGTTTGGGAATAAGAGCTGTTCACATTGAAATTGCAGCCTCTCTAGATACAGTCTCATTCATTCATGCATTAAGACGTTTTATTGCATGATGAGGACAAGTGTCTGAGATACGTTCAGATAATGGAACGAACTTTGTCAGAGCTGATCGTGAATTACAGGAGGCAATAAGTAATTGGAACCACAATCGTATTAACACCATCCTGCTTCAGAAGAGGATAAAGTGGATTTTCAATCCTCCTACAGGCTCACACCATGGAGGGATCTGGGAAAGGCTCATAAGATCAGTAAAGAAGATTCTTAATTCCATCCTTAGAGGACAGAGTATGGATGAGGTCTGTCTCCACACACTCTTATGTGAAATAGAGTCAATTCTCAACAATCGACCTATAACCAGATCATCTATGGATCCCAATGATTTGGAAGCTCTTACACCCAATCATCTTCTCCTTCTAAAAACAAAGCCTTCTTTACCACCTAGACTGTTTGAAAAGGAGGATTTGTATGCTCGTAGAAGATGGCGTCAAGTCCAATACATGGCAAACCTATTTTGGAAAAGATGGGTTAGTGAATATCTACCACAACTACAAGAACGCCAAAAGAGGTTGGTAAAGACCTGCAACTTTCAGTTGGGAGATGTTGTGCTTGTAGTGGACGATAAAGCACCTAGAAGTTCATGGATTATGCGCAAGATTATTCACACAATAAAGGATAAAAAATTATTAACACGTCAAGTTAAAATCAAGACCATGAGTACCTGCTTGGCCAGGCCAATTACCAAGATTTGTCATCTTCTTGAAGCTGAGGAACCTAAAGACTGACTGTGATTTATGAGAGCTCTCAATTGACTTTTGATATAATGACTTGGACTTGACTTACATGATTAACTTTTAACGACTTACAGATTTAGACGTTATTTTTTTCTCTGCTGCAACGGATGAACTTTATAGATTTATACTGAACATTTTCTCACACACAGGCACACATGCATTTTGGGTGTGTTGTGATGTGTGTGTGTGTGTGTGTGTGTGTGTGTGTGTGTGTGTGTGTGTGTGTGTGTGTGTGTGTGTGTGTGTGTGTGTGTGTGTGTGTGTGTGTGTGTGTTAATATTTTGATTTTTTTATTGGTGATTATTAAAGGTTTCAAATGTAATAATCAGGAGCTGGAATGTAGGAGCAGGAAATGTTTTTCTTTTATTTTGTATTTTGGTTGTTCACTTCCTGGAAGTTGGTTTGTCACATGGGTATAGGTGGGTATTTAACTGGCTATATTTCCTGTTTGTAGCATGTTGGATGGGGGTGAGTAGCTGGGAATGGTCACTTTTTGTTGTCCGTTTCTATGTGGTTTGTATGACCAAATTTATCATCATCTGTTGTTATTTGTTTTGGATTACTTTAAATATCTCTTAATAAATCGAGATGGATCATAAACACACCAGGACGAGTCACAGGATTCTTTTTTCCCACTACTTAGCCTCTCAGCGGCTATAGAGCGATTTAGACAACATGGGGTGGAGAATGACATCACTGCTCCCAAAAACATTCTTGCTATATCTAAGTAAGGGAAATAGTTACAACATTTGTTTTAACAGAATAGTTTTGGTGATTATTTAATTTTATGGGGTGCCAACTTCCCGAAGGTCCTACAGTTGATGATCAAGGCTTTTTTTATAGATCTTGAAGGGATTTTGAAAGCTGCTGGCACCCCTCATGTTATAATATTGGGAGGAGACTTTAATCTTTTGATGGACTCAATCCTTGATCACAGTGAAGCAAAAATGTGCAAGCCCCCTAGACATTTTGGTCATTTTCTACCATTCCCTCAGTGAAATCTGCTGGTGGTGAAATATTTACCTCAGACATTGATATTATTAATGCTTTTAAAGAATGAAATCTTGATCTTTATTGTTCCACATCTTCATCTACTGAAGAGGATATTCAGGATCTTTAGAACTTCTTAAACTGTCGGCTAAGCAAAACATTTATCTTAATTCTGAGATAAACTTGGAGGAGCTTGGTGAGGTAATTAAGGCCTTGCTTACAGGCAAGGCTCCAGGGCCATACAGCATTGCCGCTGAATTTTTAGATCTTATGCTATTAGAGCATATGATAAAATGTGAGGAATTCACATAAATCTCAAACCCTAACTGCTCAGGAACAACCAACAACAACAAACAACTGGTAAGTCATGGCATCCGCTGATGTTATTTCTTCCTGCATTGCATGTCACATGTAAACAATAGCCTCTTCCATCAGCAGTGAGGGATTCACATGTGATAAATATAAGGAATTAGTCAGGCTGGCAGAGAAGGTTAATGAGGTAGAGACATGCATCCGAATGCTAGTGGAGGTCAGTGAGAAAGTGAAACCGGTAGATACTGTTTCGGATGCAGGAAGTACAGAGAGCAACACACATACTTTGGTTGTGGCTGTAGAGCCCCCACAGCAGGGTGTTTGGGTGACGTCTCGGCGACATACTCATCAGCAAAGCAAAAACACTCTACCATTCCTGTTAGGGTTTCCAATCGATTCTCCCCACTCAGTGATGCACCCACTGAGAATCATGTTGAAAGAGCCCTTGCTATTGGTGATTCTATTGTAAGGAACGTGGAAATAGAGACTCCAGCCACTATTGTTGAATGCATTTCGTGTGCCAGAGCATCTGACATCAAATAAAATTTACAAGTGCTGGCTAATGCTAAATGTAGATTTTCTAAAATTGTTATTCATGTCGGCACTAATGATGTCCAGCTTCACCAGTCGGAGATCACTAAAGATAATGTAAAAGAGGTGTGTGAATTTGCAAATACGATGTCAGACACTGTAATATGCTCTGGTCCCGTCCCTGCTCTTTGTGGTGATAAGGTTTATAGTAGATTAGTGTCACTGAATGGCTGGATGTCTGAGTGGTGTCTGGAGAACAGAATAGGATTTATAGACAATTGGAAGAGTTTTTAGGTTAGACCTGACCTGCTAAAGAGAGACAGACTCCATCCCTCCAGGGAAGGTGCCGCTCTCCTCTCTAGTACTTTTGGCTCATAATCTTAATAATGATAGTATTTGACTAACTGGGGCTCAGGTCAGGAAGCAGAGAAACTGGTTAATCTGAACGTCTGCTAACTGCCTTGAGAGGTCCACAGTTCACATAAACTACAACACATAGAGACTGTATCACCTAGATATTTCATAGAGACTGTGTCTGTTCCCCGAACTACCAAACACAAAACCCTCACTAAATAATTTAGAAATGTTTTTATTAAGGTCAAACTTGAACAAAACAAATTAAAGACAAACATCATATAAAGATAGGGCTACTAAACATTAGATCTCTTTCTACCAAAGCACTAATTGTAAATTAAATTATTACAGATCACCATTTGGATGTGCTCTGTTTGACTGAAACCTGGCTTAAACCAGCTGAAAATATTAGTTTAAATGAATCTACTCCCCCAGGTTATTGTTATAAACATGAGCCTCATCTGAAGGGTCAAGGAGGAGGTGTTGCGACAATTTACAGTGAAGTTTTTGGTGTTACTCAGAGGACAGGATATAAATGTAAGTCTTTTGAACTAATAATGCTTAATGTGACACCGTTAGATATAAATAATAGTTACTGTAGATAGAGCTTTAATTGTTGGTGAATTCAACATTCACATAGATAATGAAAATGACACATTGGGATTAGCATTTATCGATATTCTCAACTCTCTTGGAGTCAGACAAAATGTAACAGATCCAACTCTTCAACACAATCACAGGCTAGATTTAATTCTGTCATATGGAGTTGATGTTGATAATATAGAAATTCTGTAGCAGAGTGACATCTCGGATCATTACCTCGTCTCTTGTATGCTTCAATCAGCTAATGTTACTCAATCTACACCACACTATCGTTCATAGAACTATTCTTTCGACCACTAAAGATAGTGTGACACACCAAAAGTATGTACACATTTTAATATTGTTTGTATTGTTCAGCAGATATAAGAAAATCTCAACAGAAATGTGATGCTTTATTGCTGTGTTACTTCTTGTGGACAATTGACTACATTGAAACCGCAGTTTCCTATTGAATGAGAATAGGACTCATATTTTGAAAGTGGACTGTGGCTTTGAAAGAGTTTGGGAGATCGTGGGTGAAAATAGTGATACTGCGCCTGTGCGTCTCATAACTGCTGGGGATTACGTGCAGCGCAGACCTGTTTCTACCGTCTCTTCATTCTAAAAATTTCAGGTAATGATTGCCTTACAAGTTAATTCATGTAAAACATTTATATGTCTGTAAATACATTTGGCATCTTTATAGATGCAGAGAGTTAAGTTTATAGGTTTATTTGGATACCTAATGTCAATGTGAATTCTGTGAATAAGAACATAAGTGAAAAAGGAGATGTATATTGATTGTGAAAAAAAACAAATGACATAACTTGGTTTTTAAGTAACAAAAGAAAATTCATTTATTGTTTATTGTTTACTGTTTAAAACAATGTGGAAAAAAAACTGTTAAATAAATATAACTGCTGGGGATTACATGCAGCGCAGACCTGTTTCTACCATCTCTTCATTCTGTCCTGTTTTAACAGGTTTATTCTCATCTGTCAGCCCGGCCCAATAAACGGGGCATGCAACAGATTTCTGGGGGCTCGTCCGGGATCGGCTCCTGCTGCCTGAGGGAAGTCGATCCAGAAATCTTGATCCTGGGAACAAACAGATGGATGCTGATGCTGTGATCCTGTAAACGAGGACATCAGTGAGGAGAGTGGTTCGTCTTGGCTGGTGACTATGAGAGCGACACAAGGGATTGTGGAAAAGGGATCGTCATGGCTGATCGGGTACGCAAGAGCCTAGTGTTGAATATATCTGCTGGCGACAAATTGCAAAGAGCATCGGTTCAGTACCAGAAAAGGACCTCTCTGAACATGATGCCGGAGACCAAGAAGGTTGTCTTGAATACATTAACGCGTTCATGTACAGTACCCACTTATTAGAGTCAGAGGTATGACTGAACTGTTTGTTTTGCAAGAAACTGTTGAAGCTGCTGAACAAAACAGTAGTGCCACAGTACCTTGTTATCAAAGTGATGATGTTGAGAGTAATGTTGATGTTGATGCATACACGACTACATCCACACCCCTCTACTGAACACGTCACCATAGCAGATACTACTCATGCCACATCACCTGTAAATGTAGCACACACAGGGGAAGTTAGAGGGATGAATTCAAATCCTGATACTAACATTAATGTGACACACGCTAGTTATGAAGAGCTGAGTAGAATGCTTATTCAGTATCTTACAGCACCCACACAACACCCCAAGCAAACCCAACCCACAATACGTGGCAGAGTTAACACACAGCCTAGACTCAATGCTGAACATACCCCACAGGTGACTGCAGAGAAGGTTGTCTGCCTAAATGATCTCTCCTGCCTTCAGCGTCATGAATTCAAGATACAAGGAGGGCAAATCGGTGACTACACATCAGACATCACATACTCAAGTGTATGCAGACAAATCGATGATGGTGTCAAAGACAATTTCAGTGAAGCTGAATTAGTCAGGGGCACCTTACGAATAATCAAGCCAGGCAACTTCAAAGAAATGCTGATGAATAAAGATGATATGACTGTCAAAGAGCTTAAAGGATTTATTCAGTCACACTTAGGGGACAAAAACAGCACAGAATTATTTCAGGAGCTGATGTGTGCGAAACAAAACGAGAATGAAATGCCTCAGCAGTTCCTGTACAGAGTGATAGGAGTGATTAAACAAAAAATATTCTTTGCGGCCAAACAACCAAACAAAGATGTGAGGTACAGCCCATCCACCATCTAAAATGTGTTCCTCCATACTGTTTATCAGGGTCTAGGACACAAACACAAAGATGTCCGTACCGAGCTAAAACCCCTGCTAGCTGACCATTGTATCAGAGATGAGGAAATCTTGAGAAATGTGATGAAAATCACCAGTGACCAGAACGAGAGAGTGCGAAGGCTGGGTCCAGTAACCCGTCCCAAGCAAAGCTCTGTGAACTGTGCTCAGCTCGAAAATGAGCCTGTAAAAGAAATAAGAGACCCCTTGTCAGAAAACCAGAAATGATCCAATAACACAACTGACTGCTCGTATTGATGCACTTACCAGTATGGTAGACTCCATGAGACATTCAGCACAGCAAACACAACCCGAACATACCTGTCAGTGTTCAGTGCGGAGCCAAAAGCAGACGAGGGTGAAACTCCAGGGCTGTCCCAGGTGTGCCAAAACCAGGCTGCAGAGCTGCACTCATTGTTTCCTTTGTGGTGAAGAGAGACACCTGGCCCGAGGATGCCTTAGGAAGCAAAGGCCACAGGGACAACCAGTGACCATGTTCTCAACGTCCCAAAACCTGGTCAAGAAAATATTGGAGGTTAAACTTGACTCTGTAAAATGCAAGCACACAAGAGCTCCTTGCAGTAAGACCCATCCACCCAGTGACAAAGAAAAGTATCAACCAGTTCCCAGTCCAATGTCATCCAAATCTAAAAATGAGACCATTGTTAATTTGATAGGAGAAAAAGTGCTGGCCCAGTGCAACCTCAATGGCCTTGCTCTGAGTGCTCTGCTTGACACCGGGGCTCAAGTTAGCATGATCGATCGAGCCTGGAAAGACAAATACTTACCCACTGCAAAAGTCAGAACCCTTACAGAGCTCTTGGGTACCACAGAAAAGTTAGAAGTGTATGCAGTAAATGGAGATCTAATCCCATTTGAGGGTTGAACTGTTATCACCATTAACTTGCAAGGGAATGACAACCCTAACCTCTCCATTAGTGTTCCTTTCCTAGTGAGTCACATGCCAACTGAGAGACCGATACTTGGCTTCAATGTGATGGAGGAACTAATCCAGGGCCAACCCGAATGCCTAGTGCCCATGCTAATCTCTCTGCTCTCCAGTGCAATAGATGTGTCAAGTGAGCAAGCTCAGACTCTAGTTAGTTTTGTTCAAACCCCCAAGGACAACAGACTTTGGGGGCGGTTAAGAATAAAACAGGATGGCATTATCATCCCCGCAGGCAAAATCGCATGGGTGAAGTGCAGGTTACCACCCAACATGAACCAGTCTGACTCAGTGGCACTGTTTGAGCTAGAGGAGAACAATATACAGCTAGAACAGCTTGATATAGGTGAAGAACTCCTGGAAGTCCAGCACCCAGGAGGTCCATACGTTGCTGTCCCCATCGGCAACCACTCCACATATGACATTACCTCATAACACAATCATAGGTTACCTCCAGCCGATTGAAACCATGTTGGAAACTGAGGGATTGAAAGGAATAAAGTCTAGAGTGAAGATCCAGGGTGTGGCTGCATCAGCAGCAGGTGAAAACTCGTCATTGTGGCACCCACCCGTGGATCTCAGCCATCTCAGTGAAGAGCAGCAGGCAGTGATCAGGGAAATGCTTTATGAAGAGTCTGCATCCTTTGCTCGAGATGGAAATGATGTTGGCTGTATCCCAAGTTTACAGATGTTAATCAATCTCAAAGATGACATACCGGTGCAACGTGCCTACTCATCAGTGCCCAAGCCTTTGTTTAAAGAAGTTAAAGACTACATTCAAGACCTTCTGGCGAAAGGATGGATTGTGAAGTCCAAGTCCCCCTACCCAGTAGTCGGTGTTCAAAAGAAGGATGGATCACTGCGTTTGTGCATGGATTACCGCCTCAATAAAAAGACTGTACCAGATTCAAGACCTGATTGACACTCTAGGTGAATATAAATGGATCAGCATCCTTGACCAGGGAAAAGCATACCACCAGGGCTTCATAGCTGAGGGTTCCAGGCATATGACCACCTTCATCACCACTTGGGGGCTATATGAGTGGGTGAGAATACCTTTCGGCCTGTCAAATGCACCTGCGGCTTTCCAGCGCAGCATGGAAAAATGCTGGATGCCCTCAGAGATGAATACTGTGCACCCTACCTTAATGATGTGCTGTGTTATGCCAGGTCTTTTGAGGAACATGTAGAGGGGATACGAAAAGTCCTTCAGACACTACGGTGTCAAGCTCAGGCCTGAGAAGTGTGAACTCTTCCGCCACAAAGTCTGACACGTGGGGCGCCTAGTGTCAGCCGAAGGAGTAAGGATAGATCCCGGTTATCTGGAAGCAGTGTTGGCGCTCAAGAGTCAAAAACCCAAGACGGTCGGTGAGGTGCGAAGACTTCTTGGTTTCCTGGGCTACTATCGTTCCTTCATGCAAGGTTTTTCATGTGTGGCCAAACCCAACTATGAACTGCTCCAGACACAGCCAGGGGTAACAACTACTCAGTACAGTCAAAGAAAGACCAAAAGGTCCACAAATGCCCTCCCGAACACCAGTGGAGGGGACAAGCGAACACCAGAAAACACTTGAAAGGTTGATTGATATACTGGTAAAACCCCCAGTTTTGGCTTACCCTGACTTCAACCTACCATTTGTATTTCACACCGGTGCATCAGAAAGAGGCCTTGGAGCCATACTCTACCAGCGTCAGGATGTGCCACAGATTGCACTGAGGATCTGTCACCAGAGGTGGTACGAGCAGTCTGGGATGGAACTAATGCAGCCAGGAAGAAGGATGTGGCATGGATAGCAGCACTATGCATGTCTCACAAAGATAATAATAATAATAATAATAATAATAATAATCTTTATTTTCTATAGCGCCTTTAAATGTACATCTAAAAGCGCTGTACAAAAACAATTAAAATAGCAAAGATACAACACACAAAATAGACATAATACACAGTAAAATAAATATAAAAAACAACAAGCATAAAAGACAATAAATCAATTAAAAGCTAACCTGAAAAAATGAGTTTTAAGCTGAGATTTAAAAATTCCAAAAGATTTGGCTTGCCTGATCTCAATCGGTAGAGAGTTCCAAAGTTTTGGAGCTAATGAAGAAAAAGCCCCATCTCCCATTAATCTCAAACGGGTTGAGGGAACAGTTAAAAGACCAGTATCTGAAGAACGAAGATCACGTTTTGGAGTATATGGAGTTAAAAGCTCTGTCAAATATTGAGGTGCCAAACCATGCAGTGCCTTGTAAGTAAGCATCATGATGTGTACCCCCCATTCCCTCCTTCATTGTTGCCAACAATAAGTAAGGCGGAACTAGCCAAAGCCCAAAGGGAGGATTCAGTGATCTCCAAGATAATTGAGATGGAGGCCAATGAGATGCTGAATGATGACAAAAGGAAAGCAGTGACAGGAGTAGCCAGGAAACTCTTAGGGGAATGGAGCAAGCTATCTTTGGAAGATGGACGTCTCTATAGACACATAGCTGAGAGAAAGCAGCTCGTCTTGCCAGCCAAGTATAGACAACTCGCCCTGGAGTACCTACACGACAGGATGGGACATGTAGGCCCAGAACGAGTAATTCACTTAATAAGGGAAAGATTCTACTGGCCATATATGAAAAAGGAAGTTAAAGAATACATCACCAAAAAGTGTCCGTGCATCAAGGCAAAGAAACCTGTGACCCATGTTCAAGCACCCATTGGGAGTATAACATCAATTCGCCAATGGAACTTGTCTGTATTGACTACCTCCACTTGGAACCAAGCCAGGGAGGGTATGAGTACATACTGGTGGTCCTGGACCATTTTACAAGTTTTGCCCAAGCTTACCCCACAAGAAACAAGTCTGGACGAACAGCGGCTGAGCGATTGTTCAATGACTACATCCCTCGATTTGGCTACCCAGAGAAGCTGCATCATGGCAAGGGCAGGGAGTTCGAGAATGAGCTTTTCCGAAACCTCAGACAACTGGCTGGAGTGCGCCATTCAAGAACATCCCCTTATCACCCTCAAGAGAACCCAGCTGAGATATTCAATCGGACACTCCTTCAAATGCTCCGAACATTGGCTGAGAAAGAGAAAACAAAGTGGAAAGATCACCTACCACAGATAATACATGCCTATAATTGCACACGTCACGAGTCAATTGGGTATTCCCCGTTCTACTTACTGTACGGTCGAAATCCCTGTCTACCTGTTGACTTAACATTCAGATTGGTAGGAGGAAATGAAGGACAAACGCACAGAGGCTTTGCCAAACAGTGGGCTAGAAGTATGACTGAGGCATACCATATAGCGAGTGAGAACAGCAAGCAGGCAAGTGCACAAGGCAAAGCTCAGTACAACCAAAAAGCAAAAAGGTGTGGTACTGAAACCTGGCAACAGAGTACTGGTCAGAAACCTCAGTGAGTGTGGAGGTCCGGGAAATCTCAGACCATACTGGGAGAAGACCATCTATGTAGTTAAAGAGCAAGTAACTGACAACCCTGTATACGTTGTGAGTCCTGAAAACGGAAGTAAGAAATGAACACGGACCCTACACCGAAACCTACTGTTATTAGTTAATGACTTACCTGTGGAGATGCCGTTGAATCCAGGGGGACCTGTGAAACCGAAACAAAACAGACAATGTGAGAGAGAGACAATAAACAAAGAGCCTACTTGCTGCAGTGAAGTGAACGATTCGGATTCAGATGACTCTGAAGAGTATTGGTTGAGGATTCCTTCAGGTTGGACAGAACCTGTAAGAGATCAGAATCAGAATCAGCTTTATTGCCAAGTATGCTTACACATACAAGGAATTTGTCTAGGTGACAGGAGCTTCCAGTCAACAACAATACAAACAATACCAAAAACAGCAGCAAGACATAGGTAATTAAAAACAAAAAAGAACACAAAATAAATAATTATACATATACGTACATACACTCGCCTTCATACATACCCACATCCACACACGTAGTGCAAATCTAATACAATCTGTATATAAAGAACAAAAAACAGTATATTATGTACAGAGCAATGTAAGTAATGGCAGAAGTGAATATGTTGGATAATATAAATTAAAATTAAAATTAAACTGTGTATTGCACATAATTATTGCTCAATGGGGCAATTTAATTGTTCATTAGATGAATGGCCTGAGGGAAAAAACTGTTCCTGTGTCTGGCCGGTTCTGGTGTTCAGAGCTCTGAAGCGCCGGCCAGAAGGCAACAGTTCAAAAAGGTAGTGGGCAGGGTGAGTGGGGTCCAGAGTGATTTTACCAGCCTTTTTCCTCACTCTGGAAGTGTATAGTTCTTGAAGGGGGGGCAGGGGGCAACCAATAATCCTCTCAGCAGACCGAACTGTCCTTTGTAGTCTTCTGATGTCTGATTTCGTAGCTGCACCAAACCAGACAGTTATTGAAGCGCATAGGACAGACTCAATGACTGCTGAATAGAACTGTTTCAGCAGCACTGGTGGCAGGTTGAACTTCCTCAGCTGGCGAAGGAAGTACAACCTCTGCTGGGCCTTTTTCACAATGGAGTCAATGTGTATCTCCCACTTCAGGTCCTGTGAGATGGTAGTGCCCAGGAACCTGAATGACTCCACTGCTGCCACAGTGCTGTTTAGAATGGTGAGGGGGGACAATGTTGGGGTGTTCCTCCTAAAGTCCACAATCATCTCCACTGTTTTGAGCGTGTTCAGCTCCAGGTTGTTTTGACTGCACCAGAAAGCCAGCCGTTCAACCTCCTTTCTATATGCAGACTCATCATCATCTCGGATGAGACCGATGACAGTGGTGTCGTCTGCAAACTTCAGGAGCCTGACAGAGGGGTCCTTGGTGGTGCAGTCATTGGTGTACAGGGAGAAGAGAAGTGGGGAGAGCACACATCCCTGGGGGGCACCAGTGCTGATGGTACAGGTGGTGGAAGTGAATTTTCCCTGCCTCACAAGCTGCTGCCTGTCCATCAGAAAGCTGGTAATCCACTGACAGGTCGAGGTGGGAACAGGGAGTTGGTTTAACTTAGTCCGGAGTATATCTGGTATGGAGTATATCTGGTATGATTGTGTTGAAAGCCAAGCTGAAGTCCACAAAAAGGATCCTTACGTATGTCCCCGGTCTGTCCAGATGTTGCAGGATATGACGCAAACCCATGTTGACTGCATCATCCACAGACCTGTTTGCTCGATAAGCAAAATTGAAAGGGGTCCAGAAAGGGTCCAGTGATGTCCTTCAGGTGGGCCAACACCAGTCTCTCAAATGACTTCATGACCACAGATGTCAGGGCGACAGGTCTGTAGTCATTAAGTCTACTAGGTTTCTTAGGGATGGGGATAATAACTGAGCGTTTGAAGCAGCATGGGACTTCACACTGCTCCAGTGATCTACTGAAGATCTGAGTGAAGATGGGGGCCAGTTGGTTAGCACAGGAACGAAGGCAAGCTGGTGAGATGCCATCTGGTCCTGGAGCCTTCCTTGTCCTTTGCTTCCGAAAGACACGGCACACATCGTCCTCACAGATCTTGAGTGCAGGTAGTGTAGCAGGAGGGGGGAGGAGGGGGTTGCAGGAGGTGTTAATGGTTGTGTGAAATGAAGGTCCGAGTGAATGTGGGGTGTGAAATCGGGCCTTTCAAATCTGCAGTAAAACACATTCAGGTCGTCAGCCAGTCGTTGGTCCGCCACAGGGTTGGGGGTAGGAGTCCTGTAATTAGTAAGTTGTTTCAGGCCACTCCACACTGATGCAGGGTCGTTAGCTGAAAACTTGCTTCTCAGCTTCTCAGAGTAGCTTATTTTAGCCAATCTGATTTCCTTATTCAGTGTGTTCCTGGCCTGATTATACAAGACTCTATCCCCACCCCTGTAAGCCTCCTCTTTGGCATGACGAAGCTGTCTGAGTTTCCCTGTGAACCATGGTTTATCATTGTTGAATGACAAAAATGTCCTAGTAGGGATGCACATATCCTCACAGAAACTGATGTATGATGTAACAGTATCTGTGAGCTCGTCCAGGTCTGTAGCTGCAGCTTCAAAAACACTCCAATCAGTGCAGTCAAAGCAGGCTTGTAATTCCAGCTCTGCTTCAAGAGTCCATCTCCTTATAGTCCTTACAACTGGCTTTGTTGATTTTAATTTCTGCCTGTAGGTCGGGAGAAGATGAACCAGACAGTGATCAGAGAGACCCAAAGCTGCACGTGGGACAGAGCGATATGCATCCTTTAATGTTGTATAGCAGTGATCCAATATATTCCTGTCTCTGGTGGGGCGTGTAATGTGCTGTCTGTATTTGGGCAGTTCGCATGTGAGATTTGTTTTGTTAAAGTCCCCAAGAATAATAATGACTGAGTCCGGATATTGTTGTTCTGTGTCTGAGATTTGATCAGCCAGCTGTTGCAGCGCTAAGTTCCCAGACGCGTTAGGAGGAATGTAAACACTCACCAGAATAAACGAAGAAAACTCCCGCGGCGAGTAGAACGGCTTACAGTTAATAAAGAGCGCTTCCAGATTAGGACAGCACATCCTCTTTAGTGTTGTTACATCTGTACACCAACTTTCGTTGATGTAAAAGCATGTTCCACCGCTCTCGTTTTCCCCGTTAACTCCGCGATGCGATCCGCTCTGAACAGCTGGAAGCCCGGCAGATGTAATGCGCTGTCGGAATGGCTTCACTCAGCCAGGTTTCAGTGAAGCACAGTGCAGCAGAGTTTGAAAAGTCCTTATTAGTATGTGTGAGAAGATGTAGTTCGTCCGTTTTGTTGGGAAGAGAGCGGATATTTGCGAGATGAATGCTCGGCAGCTGTCGCAACGCCGCGCTGACGGAGTTTAACCAGCGCCAGCTCGTCTCCCTCGCCTGCTTCTCGTAGCGCATCTAAACAACACAGCAGCGCCTCAAACTAAAATGTCCAGCAAAACGTCCGAATATTGAAAAACCGGGAAAAGATGATCTGGTATGTGCTGCCGAATGTTCAGCAGTTCGTCCCTGGTAAAACTGATTGGTAAAAGATTGCTAAACACAGGACAAACTAACAAAAACAACAAAAGAATTGAAGAGCTCCACACCGAGGCAGCCATCTGCGGCGCCATGTTGTATTAACATCAACAGATGATACTTATCTACCAAGTCCTGAGGAGAGCCAGGAAAATCCTCTTGCTGAATTAATACCGCCAGCACCTGTAAGAGAAGAGAAAAGTCAAAGACAAGTCACACTGAGAGAGAGAGACACTCAAAGGGGGAGTCAAACATCAGATTAATTTATTCCTGATCCAATATTTTCAGTAGAGGGCGATCGAGACGGATGATATGAGAGATTATCCAGCAGAGGGAGACCCTGAGCTGAGACGATCTACAAGAGAGAGAAAGCCAAGGCATATGTTCACATACGAAACACTAGGTCAACCCTCATTACAACCCCATTCCTCACTTAATGGTGTAGCAGCCTATACATTATCATACTTACCTGGGTGGGCAGCACCCTATCACATACCACACCTATTTCAGTTTACACCTTTCAATTCATACAATTTTGCACCCTACACATACAGTACCACTTGTTACGTCCCTATTAATCTAGGGGTATCGAAGGGACATCAACATAAACCAGAACCGAACCAACTAGAACAACCCTATATAAATAAACAGAAGCTCAAGCAGACCACCAACAAGGCTTTAAGCACAAGAAGCAGGCTTTTCTGAGAATAATTAAGTGCATTTACACATATATACATACATATATATATATATATATATATATATATATATATGATCAAACAAAAGAACACAAAAATGGTGAAAAGGGAACGAGAATGTTGCCAACAAAATGAAACAAGGAAAACTAAAAACCAACTAACCAAAGGCAGAAAAGGCTTACTGAAAACACAAAATAAATCTGCCTTCTCTAGCTAAAACAAAAACTTACAATTGGTGGCAACCACTCCTTACCTGGTGTTACTAGACAGTGTTAAGGTCTACATGTTGGAACATATGCAGGGCCCCTAACCTGTTCCCAATTCAAACATATAACATGATCCCTGAAAGGCCCAAGGACCTTACAAAGTTGAAAGAAAACAAAGCACAGAAACAGACTTGTCAATAAAAACCACAAGCAATACAAAAACAGGTCTCCTCATATCACAGCCATATTGGATTTTATAGACCTAGGCGATCTCAAGACTCCACGTGCAACTGGCTGATCACACAAGACAGGCGATGATTGGCTGGGAACAAAGGCAAACGGAGGAACCAATGGGACAGGCTCCTGCAACAGAAAACACACAGAGAGAAAACAAAACACATACGCCTAGAGGGTGTAACACCTCCTTCCACAAGAGCAAACTTAAAAGGTTTGCATTCACTAAACTAGACACGAGACAATGCATCGGCAATAACATTATTGATGCTCTTCTTGTGCCTAATTTCTAAATTATAATCCTGGACCAATAAAGACGCTGGTTATGATTATACATACGAGAGAGGAATGTCAGTGGATTATGATCTGTGAAAACAATTACAGGTACAGGAGACGAACCAACATAGACTTCAAAATGCTGGAGAGAGAATAACATTACCAAAGCCTCTTTCTCAAACTGGTGTTTGTTAAATTTACGAGAGAAATAACAAACAGGATGGTCAACTCCATCCTCATCCTCCTGTAACAGCACCGCACCTGCACCAAATTCACGTGCATCTACCTCAATCTTGAATGGTAAATCAAAATTAGGAGAAGCAAGAACAGGGGCATTACACAGTAGAGCTTTCACATTCACAAATGCCTGCTGGCACTCAGGAGTCCACTCAAAGGGCAGTAGATTGGTTAGTAGGGTGACAACAGTTGAGAAGTTCTTGCAAAAACCTTGATAGTACCCAACCATTCCGAGAAACCTACGGAGCTCTTTTTTTGTAGTAGGAGCTGGAAAGGCAGTGATCGCAGTAACTTTTTGCTCAACAGGTCATACTTGCCCTTGCCCTACCTGTTTTCCCAAATAGGTTACCGTGGCCATCCCAAACTCACACTTTGCAAGGTTCAAAGTCAAATTAGCTCTTGCAAGACGAGCAAATACTTCCCTAAGAGTACTGATATGATTTGGTAATTTACTTCCAATCAGGGGAGTAAATTACCAAATCATCTAGATAAGTATTACAATTTGGCACATTAGCTAAGACCACATTTACTGGCCGCTGGAACGTAGCGGGCACATTTCTCATTCCAAACACCATTACAGAGTACTGTAGAAAGTGATCAGGTGTCACAAAGACTGAGATATCGGAGGCTCTAGGTGTTAAAGGAACCTGCCAATATCCCTTTAGTAAGTCCAGTTTAGTGACATACTTTGCTGAACCAACATTATCTATACAGTCCTCAATTCTTGGCAATGGATAGGAGTCTGGAAGTGTAACAGCATTCACCCTCCTGAAATCTGTACAGAACCTAAAAGTACCATCTGATTTAGGAACAATCAGGCAGGGGGAACTCCAGGGACTAGAACTTGGTCTTGCCATCCCATTATCTAGAAGGAACTCAACCTCCTGTTCCATGATGGCTCTCTTTACAGGATTAATATGATAGGAATGTCCCTTTATAGGGATCCTGTCATCTGTGACTACTATATCATGCTGTAGAACTGTGGTTTGGGAAGGTACATCTCCAAAAAGAGTGGGGAAAATCTGCAACTAGTTGCAGAATGTCACCTCTCTCAGCTTCTGACAACTGCTTAAGATGGCAAGGCAATTTATATATCATTTCCGAAATTAAAAGTCTAGCTGACTTTTGTACCGAATTAGGGAGCGCTAGAGCATCTTCCATCTCTTGCTCAGCAGATACTGAAATTATCGCCAAAGGCTTGGAGGTTACATCCTCACTAACAGAAATTGACTTGACCAAAGTTGTTTCAGGACTTCTTTGCATGGTATTCTTTTAGCATGTTAATGTGACAGACACGAGTTTGACGTTTCCTCTCTGGAATATGGATTACATAGTCTGTATCACTGAGCTTTTCCATGACCATGTAAGGACCTGAAAAGCGAGCAGACAGAGAAGAACCAGGGACAGGCAATAAAACCAAACTTTGTCACCAGGTTTAAATAAGCGTACAATGGCCTTCTTGTCAAAAGAAAGAAAGTTGGAACCCTGATCAGTCTGGATGATTTTAGGGAGAACAAATGTTGGAAAAAAAAAATGGTCAGTGCTTTTACCACTGAAGTAGCAGTGATTTTTCGTAGGGAATAGCCTCTGGGAATCTAGTAGTAATACACATTACTGTCAACAGGAACTGATTACCAGATTTAGTCCTGGGCAAAGGACCCACACAATCAACCATAACATACTCAAAGGGCTCTCCCACAGAGGGGATTGGACAAAGAGGAGCTGGAGGGACTTTTTGTTTTGGCTTTCCAGTCAGTTGGCATGTATGACAGGTTTTACTGTACCGTGCCACATCGGATTTCAAACCTGGCCAAAACATTCTCTCAAAATACGTGTATACGTTTTTGTGACACCTAAATGTCCAGACCATGTACTGTCATGAGCCAAACACAACACTTGTTCTCGTAAAACTGAAGGAATTACCACTTGATAGGTAGCACTCCAGTCTAAATCTGCCGCAACAGGAGGGGTCCACCTGCGCATTAATACCTTATCCTCAAGGTAGTACACCGCCTCTCTATCATTCCTGGTGCCAGAGGGACAACTAACGAAAAATACTTGACCAAAGATGGATCAGATTGTTGAGCTGCAATCAACTGATCATGTGAAACAGAAAACTGAAGTGGGTCAAGCTTTACAGACAATTTTGAGGAAACAGGCTTACTCTTCAAACCGGAGTCTGAAGAGGAAGACACCTTTAAGTTGTCATAGGCCAGTTCCTTCATCAGCATTGGGCCTAAAAAGAATCAGACAAGTCAACATGTTCTAATTTCTGAGCCTCAGCACAAGTAATGACACAACTAGGAAAGACATCTGGGAAGTTGTGAAACAATTCATCGGTTGTACAACATTGATCTATTTGATCTGCTACCTCAAGCATTGGTGTTACTTTCCCATGAGTTATATAATTTCCCATAATAAAGTCGATCACCTTTACTGGCAGATGCAGCCCAACTCTAAAGAAACCAGTGACTAAGTCTGACTTTATGTGTACAGTGTGTAAGGGCACTGGTACAAATCCTATATCAATACACTGCACTAAAACACTCACCCCACATGATCTGTCAAAGATAACACATCTGCAAGCAAAAGCGACTGGGTTTCCCCAGTATCCCTCAGAATGCGAATAAGCCTCTGATCCTTAGGCATTCCGGTTGCTGATACTAGCCCTTTAAAAATAAATGGAGCATAAGCAGAATCAGGAATTATGTCATTGCTAGAAACAGTTACTTTGGAAGACAAAGGGACATTATTAATCAAGGCCACAGTTCCCCATCTGTCGCTCTCTCCACGTTGTGTCAGAGAAGCGACACTAGGGGTCTCTCTTGAGCACCGAATATACCTCTGATCCATGAAAAAAGGCCAATGAGAAGTTGGCAGTCAGTATTTGCATACCCCGCCCCCGGACATACGGGTATAAAGGTGAGGCAAATACTAGAGTTTATTCAGAAATTTTCTTCGGAGCCGATGGTTGTTCATGCTGTTCGCGTGAGATCACACCAGTTCCAGTATTCCTCTGATGCTCTGCATACTGTTGGATTGAGGGCGCATTACAGCGGCGATTTTCTCCTTGCACGGCAGTGCAATTGCCCCTGGGCGCTTCTACAGTGCAGAAACCCAATCTCTAAGAGAGTTGTTTAAGAGAGTGATTTTCTCTAAAAGAGCAATACACAGCGGCGTTGAACATCCTTTTCAGGACGCGTCTTTTTAAAGATGTGTTTCCGCCTCTGTGTAGTTTCTGGATGCGGTTGATTTCTCCCCACCTCCGACGGGCATAAAAGCTGCCTGGCATACCTGGGTTGCGATTACACACAGGCAGCGTTTTTATGAATGGTCTATGTTTTCAGGGCGAGAACATAGCCATGACAGCATTGCGGTCATAGGCTTTCTTTTGTCATGAGAGAAAGCCACTTCAGCCGCCCCCCGCGCCTCGCCTCTTTCCCACGGGATTGAGGCAGGTGCCGCGGGCGATGAAGGTGATTTGGGGACAAAGATGGACTGTGTTCGCCGGGTAAAACCCCACGAACCACCCGCCTCCCCAGCACGCTTGCTTGCTCCCATCTGCTCGGGATGAGTGCGGCCCGCTTCACGGCCGGCCTGCCGGTCCCTTGAGCTCCCGGGATTGGATGACGATAATCACCGCTGCATCGGAGAGCGTTACAGCGGCATCTGATGTTGATGACTCGTCTGCGCCTCCACCTTCGGGTCTGCGCGCCCAGTCTGAGCCTGATGCACAGAGGTCCGATATGCTTCCCCGGGTACCACAAGCCCCTCCCCCTCATGGCTACTTGATTGGTTCCATGGGCATGTGCGTCGCTCACAGCCGCGCCCCACCCCCGGTTCCTTTCTTCCCGGACGTGCATGACGAGCTGAGCAAGCCAAGCTTCCTCGCTCCTCCACTCTCTCTACCCTCGGCAGTAGAGCGGCCCCAGACAACTCCCCCCCTGCACGCCATGGCCCCCTTCTGCAGTCCACCGGGCCAAGGCTCCAAAATTTGCACTTGGGTAGTCCTGTTGTTGACGTGCTGCAGGAACTGCCCTCGAACAGGCGATGGCCACACTCGTGGTCCGGAAACGCAACACGTGGACTGGACAAAGCATGCTTTCTAAAACACTCCCGTCTCCCAGCTCCATCCATTCGGCGACACCACCTGACAACTCTACTCAGCAGCCCTCAGTGGTGAAGAAACAGACAGAGGCTATTTCACACATCCTGCCCTGCTGCAAAACCTGCCGCCAGTGGCCATGCCCTGTCTGCTCGCCGAGGGCGTCCTCCTGCGGCTTTCAAGGAAGAAAGAAAAGCAGTGCTCCGCCTCAACAAACATGGGCCCAGCTCTCACGAGTCCAGAGGATGCCATTACAGGACCTCCTCCTCAGTCACTAACCCGCCCCCTGCAGGATGTGCGGAGCAAGGTAAGTCCTTCGAGTCTTTTCTCAGCACCAGTGCCTCGGGACGCGTCCTCGCCTCCCGACAGCGTACTACTTGCTCCGCCCTGCCGGGTACGTCAAAAATACTCGTCCCTTTGGTGCCCCTAGCACGGAGATTGGATGCGTGGCTCTCACTTCCCAACACGTCTCGCTGGCTGGCCTGGACCATCCGACTCGGTTACGCAATTCAGTTTGCCAGGCCCCCGCCCCCCTTCGCGGGCGTCCGCTTTACCGCAGTGCATGGCCAACATGCCAAACTCCTGCGCGCGGAGATTAGTACTCTTCTACTCAAAGGCGCGATAGAGCCTGTCCCTCCAACCGAAATGAAGAAGGGTTTCTACAGCCCTTACTTCATTGTACCCAATAAAGGCGGCGGCTTACGACCAATCTTGGATCTGTGAGTTTTCAACTGAGCACTGCTCAAACTCCCGTTCAAAATGCTCACGCACAAGTGTATCTTGACATGCGTCCAGCACCTAAATTGGTTCGCAGCGGTAGACCTGAAGGACGCGTACTTCCACGTCTCAATTTTGCCACGGCACCGACCTTTTCTACGGTTCGTGTTCAACGGCCAGGCATTCCAGTACAAAGTCCTCCCCTTCAGCATGTCTCTGTCCCCTCGCATCTTCACGAAAGTCGCAGAGGCAGCTCCTGCCCCGCTCCGAGAAGCCGGCATCCGCATACTCAGAGACTCAGGTTGACCTGCTTGCCTCCCGAGACACCTCCCACTGCCTGCTCTGGTATGGCCGAACAGAGGCTCCCTTTGGGACAGACGCGCTGGCACACAGCTGGCCCGCCGGGCTACGCAAGTATGCATTTCCCCAGTGAGTCTTCTTGCACAGGTGCTGTGCAAGGTCAGGGAGGACGAGGAACAAGTCACACTAGTGGCTCCTCGGACCTCGTGCTCCTCGCGACAGCCCCTCCCTGGTGAATTCCACTGAGGAAGGACCTTCTTTCCCAGGGGTAGGGCACACTCTGGCATTCGCATCCAGTCCTCTGGAAACTTCACATCTGGTCCCTGGATGGGACGCGGAAGATCTAGCTGGTCTACCACCTACCGTCGTAGACATGATCAACCAAGCCAGAGCCCCTTCTACCAGGCAGCTACGCCCAGAAGTGGCGCTTGTTCGCAGATTGGTGTTCTTCCAGGGCTGAAGACCCTCAGAGGTGCGCAGTTAGGTCAGTGCTCTTATTCCTGCAAGAGAGGCTGGAGGGGAGGCTGTCCCCTTCCACCCTAAAGGTTTATGTCGCTGCTACCGTGGCTCACCACAACGCAGTAGACAGCAAGTCCCTTGGTAAGTACGACTTAATCATCAGGTTCCTAAGAGGGGCCCGGAGGTTTAATCCCTCCCGGCCAAGCCTGTTCCCCTCCTGGGATCTTTCGGTAGTCCTCGAAGGCCTCCAGAGACCTCCCTTCCAGCCGCTAAAATCAGTTGGACTCAGGGCCAGTTAAGACTGCCCTGCTGGTCACGCTCGCTTCCTTCAAGAGGGTCGGGGACCTGCATGCGTTCTCTGTTAGCGACACTTGCCTAGAGTTCGGTCCGGCAGACACTCATGTGATCCTAAGACCGCGACTGGGCTACATGCCCAAGGTTCCTACCATGCTCACCACAAACTCATCTGCTAAAACTGCAGCCTCAGACAAGGAAGAAACCTTCTGTTCATTTAAATAAACCACAATACGCTCAGGCAAACAGTTCTTAAATTCTTCCAGCAGAAGGAGTTCTCGGAGAGAATTGTAATTGGTAACTTTGGTCACAGCACACCACTTATCAAAGAGAGTTCCTTTTTCTCTGGCAAACTCAACAAATGTCTGACTATTTGTCTTCCTATAACTCCTAAACTTTTGCCTGTATGCCTCAGGAACAAGCTCATAGGCACACAAAACTGCTGCTTTAACCAAATCGTATTGTAAGCTATCGTCTAGTGATAGTGTTGACACAACTTCCTGAGCCTTTCCAGAAAATTTGCACTGCAGTAAAAGAGGCCATACTTCCTTTGGCCACCGGAAGGAAGCCGCAATGCGCTCAAAAGCACTAAAGTAAGAATCTACTTCAGTATCTCGGAAAGGAGGGACTAAAGTAATATATTTACTCACATCAAATGAAGTAGTAGGTTGGTCTGAGGAAGATACATTAGAACTGGCTGGTACTGGAGTTTGTGTAGATTCCAGTTCCAGTTTACGCAGACGAACAGCTGTATCAGATTCAATTTCCAACTTACGTACTTCTAAACGAAGCTCCATCTCAGCCTTATGAACCTGGGCCCTCTCCTGAGCCTCTATTTGGAGACATGCCGAGTCTTAGCCTCCACAGCTAACTTTATTCCACTAATATCCACCTGCAACACATCTTCACCTTCAGAATTATGCATACTTACCCCCACAACATCAGATTCAAATCTATCTGCATCATATTGTACTGGTCCTTTCAGAATCTTAAACTCTACTAGCTTTTCCCAAATTACTAGTTTTAACTGTTTCTTAACAAGACTTCTAGATACAGAAATACCAAAGTGGTCTGCAATAACCATTAAATCATCCTTACGACATTTATCAATTTGCTCAACACTAGGTTTACTAACAAACTGGTTTATATCAAACAACGCCATGATACTAAAGTTCTGTTCACTGTTTTAACTATTTTCAAGGATTTCAAATAGATCCCGGACGAGCCCCCATTTTATGTTACGTCCCTATTAATCTATGGGTATCGAAGTGACATCAACATAAACCAGAACTGAACCAACTAGAACAACCCTATATAAATAAACAGAAGCTCAAGCAGACCACCAACAAGGCTTGAAGCGCAAGAAGCAGGCTTTACTGAGAATAATTAAGTGCATTTACATATTTATATACATACATACATATGATCAAACAAAAGAACACAAAAATGGGGAAAAGGGAACGAGAGTGTTGCCAACAAAAGAAAACTAAAAACCAACTAACCAAAGGCAGAAAAGGCTTACTGAAAACAAAAACAAAATAAATCTCTAGCTAAAACAAAAACTTACAATTGGTGGCAACCACTCCTTACCTGGTGTTACTTGACAGTGTTAAGGTCTACATGTTGCAACATGTGCAGGGCCCCTAACCTGTTCCCAAATCAAACATATAACATGATTCCTGAAAGGTCCAAGGACCTTACAAAGTTGAAAGAAAAGAAAACAAAGCACAGAAACAGACTGAGAGGCTTGTCAATAAAAACCACAAGCAATACAAAAACAGGTCTCCTCATATCACAGCCATCTTGGATTTTATAGACCTAGGCGATCTCAAGACTCCACGTGCAACTGGCTGATCACACAAGACAGGCGATGATTGGCTGGGAACAAAGGCAAACGGAGGAACCAATGGGACAGGCTCCTGCAACAGAAAACACACACGCCTAGAGGGCGTAACACCACAATATTGAGGAAAGAAAAGGTGGTGTTTTGAAGTATGAGTATGGAGATTATGGGTTTTTGTGAATTTCGTAACTGGAGTCTATTTCTTTTGGCAGGGAGGGTCTGACACACCAAAAGTATGTACACATTTGGATAATGTTTGTATTGTTCAGCAGATATAAGAATATCTCAACAGAAATGTGATGCTTTATTGCTGCGTTACTTCTTGTGGACAATTGACTACATTGAAACTGCAGTTTTCTATTGAAAGAGAATGGGACTCATAGATCGCGGGTGAAAATAGTGATACTGTGCCTGTGCGACTCATAATTGCTGGGGATTACGTGCAGCACAGACCTATTTCAACGTATCTTCATTCTGTCCTGTTTTAACAGGTATGACTGTGGAAAAATAACACAAAATATATTGGGTTGCATAACACACACGTATATGCTTGTGTTGTCATAAGTGTAATTTCCCTGATTTGTGAAAAGATGTCAAATTTGATGATGGTCTGCCATTTTGGGAACTCCGGTGTGGTGCGTTCAGTGTAATTAATTTACCTCAAAAAGGCTCCAGTTACCATCTTAGAGATATTATTAATTTCTACTCATAATATCTGTGTTGAGTTCCATGAAAATTCCCATATGTATTAAATGAATGCACTTTCCCAGTCACATGGTACAAGTAATAATTTCAGTGTGCACAAATGTAATATTACATTGTTTCCTGTTATGTAAAGGAGAATATGCATATTAATGCAAAGTGGTGTTGTTAAAGCTCAAACCATTGAGAATTGAAGGTTAAATATGTGTATTACATAAATATCATAGGTAATGATTGCCTTACAAGTTAATTCATGTAAAACATTTATATGTGTGTAAATACATTTGGCATCTTTATAGGTGCAGAGAGTTAAGTTTATAGGTTTATTTGAATACCTAATGTCAATGTGAATTCTGTGAACAAGAACATAAGTGAAAAAGGAGATGTATATTGATTGTGAAAAAAAAAACAAATGATATAACTTGGTTTTGAAGTAACAAAAGAAAAGAAAATTCCTTTATTGTTTATTGTTTAAAACAATGTGGGGAAAAAACAGTTAAATAAATATAACTGCTGGGGATTACATGCAGTGCAGACCTGTTTCTACTGTAAGGCGGGGTGCCAATGTGTTTGCATTCAAAGGCAAATAGCAAATGCTTCCTGAGGCACCACACCCCACTGAGCGAAGACTGAAAAATCACACCTCATGTCGCCCTTCCACATCTGTCCCATTCTCTCCCCTCTCCCCTCTCCTCCTCCTCATCCATTCCCTTTAAGCCCAGAATCACCCCAAACTCACCTAAGATCTGTATGTACCATATCTGATGTATACAAATAATGTAACTTTTGTAACATGTTTGGTATCATTTAAAATGTCTCGGTGCATCTGGTATAGTGTTTTGTCCCCAGTTTTATAAAACTTAATGACAACAAAGTTATAAGGTCTATGCCAAATACTGAATAATTCTGGAGGCCTATCCCCTCCTTGAAGGTTTAACACCAGGAAGCCAAGAACCCTTTCACCCCCAAATTCTCATTGAACAAAGGATAATACCATTTGGTACACAATGTGTATTCTGTCTGGATATTTAAGGAAGGCTGGCCCAGAGCTCAAGGTTCTCTGTAGCCAGATGATCCCACACCTCAATGTGTGTAACTGTAATAATAGGAATCTGCATTCAGATTTCCCATGCTTTGCAATTACATGTACTTTTCTCAACTGCCAGGTATGTTCTTTGACTTGTTTCTTTAACTTGTGTTTTAAATCCTACCTGGCAAATAAATTGTTACTTTTTGATTTATTCTGTATTCCTCTGAAATCATTTATATCAATACTGGGTCTTTAAAATAGGAGAAACCGCTCTGGAGGAACCGAGCAGGAGAATCCCATTTTAAGAATCATTTATATCATAACTGAAGCTTTAATGTAGGAGGAAGCCACTTAAAGACTATCAGTTTGAATCTCATTAGAAATTGATCAAAAGGTAAATGAATAGAAGAGGATTCAGAGTAGTCAATAACTTAAATGATTAAAATAAAAGAATAATCAGAAAGAATTTAGAGCTTTAATATAAATCAGAGGTCAACTTAAAATTGGAGTCAGATTAATATAAAATTGGAGTCAGATAAAATTAATAACGGGATGAATTTGTAAAGTGCCAATTATTAACAATAATTGCTTTACTTCAGTGCTCAGAAAAGACAGAACAACGCAGAGACCTTCAAGGGGCAAATCTATGTATTTTTAGCAGTTTTGCCTGCCATTTTACAAGTGGTGACATGCCTCCGTGATCTCCAACGAGCGAAGTGACGCCTTTTCAGCGCAACAACCTGTTTGGTACAGAGGATGAGTTTTGAGCTTCTTCTACTTCTCTGTCTACATCAGCTCTGGTAAGTCTATTCTTTTGCCTATTAGAAGTTTTGAGGGAAAGCACAGACACATCCCATATAGACACATTTATAGAACGGGTCGGAATACCCACTGTTAGACCGAGACCTAAAAAATCCGTGGGGCTAAAGATATTAGTCAAAAACATGGATCAGGAACATGATAGAGGCAGAGCAGATGAGGAGGTAATGGAAGCTCTGGCCATAAAATTCAAAGAACTCCTTTTTCGCTTACGAGAAAGGACTAAATTTAAAATGGAGTAATGATGAAATCTTATCATGGTACTCTCACGGAGGGTCGGAGACTAGAATCTAAATCGAAATACCGAAAAACCCCGTCGCTATTGTTTACTTGCTTCACCGTAATCGACATCGACACCATGGCTAAAAAGGAGCAAATTATAGTAAACATTAAAGATATAGAGAAATCACGCTCGAAGAATTAAAAAGTTGAGGGCTCAAGTCGACACATTTGTGTATAAAAAGCAAAGCTGGGCAAGACGGGTAGATGCGTTGGAAGCACAGATCAATGATCTCCAACAAAAACTTCGATCAGGTCGAAATTATGCATCCGCTTTAGAAGAGTGTTGTGATAACGCAGGCTTCCCAATATCAGCTATAAAAGAAGTAGCCATAAATTCACCTTTTAATGCGGAAAGAAAACAGGATAGTGACGACGATGATGCGGTAACATTAGCTTACGCAAAACACACAAGAGAGGCTCAGTAATCGAGCCCATGGGGATAGTCCTCTCTGTGGACAAAAGAACGCAGCCCGTTATGACGCTGAAAAAAGCTAGCGATGTTCAAAAAATCTGTTCAAGTCGCAGTCCTTAAGACAATAACAAATGCGGAAGATGACATCACAACTATCAGTCGTCCTTTAACGTGTGAGGAATGCAGCTCACACTAAAGAAATAATTGGCATGATGCCAAGAAGAGGTCCATTCCAGCCTTACTGGGACACCTTAATGTTACAGGCCAATGTTTACAATCTAGAGATCAGAGACGTATGGCAAATTGCTCTCTTAACTATTCGAATCGAACTTAGACCAAAAATTAATGAGGAAATGAAATCGGACGCATTATAAATAGACGCGATCGTGAAACCAACACAGAAGTGTACGAAAGACTAAAACAAACACTGCTAGATCTGAGAGGACCCAGCCATGCAGAATGGAGCAAAATTGTTAACATTAAACAATCAAATAAAGAACCATTCGAAAGTTATGCAGAGCGCTTGTGGGAATCGTGACAAAGAATACTCCGCCTAGAAACCGCGAGATAGGGATCATGAAGTTTTACTTCAATTCCTAAAAAATAATGCAGGGCCCGCTGTTCAACAAGCTCTTTTGAGTGGTGCTGACCCAGCTGAAAACACGTACAGGGCAGTGGTAGACTGGGCATCTAAAATCGAAAATAGACACAATCAGTCTAAATCGCGTCATGTTGCAGCAACCCAGTGGGTGACAGAGGGCAAGGGTGCTGAAAAAACGAAAACATTTAATTACACCCAACATCGATGCGATTATTGCAGAAGAAAATGTCATAACATACGGGACTGTTATCAGTTAGGCCTAAAAGCTGAGTGCGAAAGAAAGGGAGCACCCTCCAAAACCGACACTGAAATTCTCAAACGTTTAGATACCTTGAGTACGTAAAACAACACAAGTGCTCCCGAAAAATGGAGGAACAACAACAGGGACAAAAACAACAAAACACCGAATTCCAAGCTGAACTCGAATTATTACTGTCGAAATATAACATACAATAGGGATGCGTGGCCTCCAATGAAATAGGGAGTATTATCAACAGCGGCAACCGTGATCAAATTAAGGGCTAACATTGGAGGCCGGTTAGCCAACATACTTATCGATACCGCACTGCATGCTCCTACACAAACATTCCTTTACCTCTAACAAATGAAAACATACAAATTAGAGGCATAGGCTGACACACTAATGATCGCGACCAAAAACAACCAGTTCAACTCGACTTAGGCATGATAATGGTAGAAGAGCCTTTTGGTATTTACCAGACAGCAGTGAGGGAACCGTGTTGGGAATGGACATCATGAAAAACATGGCTTTTTGTTCGCTGCCTTGAAAAACAAATCGAACTGCTGAACAAATAAAGCCATGAAAACATTTTTTCACGAGACAAGGAAAGCATTATGTCCATTTCCAGAACGGACCCCATGCAACTGCTAATGGATAAATATAGCAATGTTTGGGCCAATCACGTAACACGCTCGTGGCCCTCATTGATTTTGAAGTATGCATTGAGGGGAGCCACCTCCCCACAAGAGCAATACCACATTAAGCCAGAGGCGGAGGCTGCTGTTCGTGAGAGAGTCCAACAGCTTGAAAAAGAGGTGTAGTTCGACAGTGCAGTTCATCTGCCAACTCTCCGGTCTTCCAGTACCAAAATCAAACGGAAAATGGCAACTTTGTATAGACTATCAGCGCCTGAATCAAGTCCTGCCTAAAGCTGACTGCAATAGTGGCAAATCCTTCTACCCTATTATCACAAATTTCAACAAAAGCCTCTTGGTTTACAATCTTAGACATCAAGAATGGCTTCTGGTCTATCAAGGTTAAGCGTGACGACCAGTGGAAATTAGCCTTTACTGTAAATCAAACTTGGTATACTTGGGAAAGGATGCCAAAAGGCCCTCACAACAGCCCTGCAATCTTCCACACAACTGTGGAAGATACACTCGGCCCCCTACTGGGTAGCTGACTATGTGGTTGACAACATCATTGCCACACACATAAACAGGAACCCCAACGAACGCGAGCAAAACAACAACATTGCTGATAAATTAGCCAAAATCAAAGCCACGAAAGGAGATGAGTGGCAACCAGACATACTACCTGCCCCTGCTGTGAGTGCGGCCCAAATCACCCGCATCGACCTGAAACAATATCAGAAAGATTTGTGGTCAGCTTGGGGGGAGATTGCACCGCACTTACAGCAGGATCAGTTAGTCACTGTCGCAGAAGACATAATACTCAGAGATGGGAAATATGTGGTTCCAAAAGTTCTTAAAAACCCCATAATCAAACTGTACCATGAATATGCCCATATATCTGCTGTTAAAACACAGCAATTGATACAAACACCATTTTGGTGGTCAGGAATGACTTCTGATGTCGACAGGTGGTGTAGTACATGCATAGTTTGTGAAACAGTGAATCAGGGTAAACCCGAAGCCCTAATCTCACGAGGTCAGACCCATCCAAGGGACCCTGGGAATCCTTACAGTTGGATTTCATTGGTACACTCCCCAGTGCCAAAGGGGATATCGTTATTGCCTGGTGATCATTGATATATTCTCAAGTGTTTGGAAGCAATTATCACCCGCAATAACACTGCAAACACTGTGGCACGGGTGATGGCCAACCAAATCATTCCACTTGGGGTTGCTCCATCTAAATCGAAGTCTGATCAAGGAACCCATTTCACTGGGCAAGTAATGAAAATGTGTGTGCAAAATTCTAACCCTTACAAACCTGACAGACCACAGAGATCATAGATCATAGATGATCAAACATGTGAATAGCATCCTTAAAAAAATGCTAAGCAGAAAACACATCACCAAAAAAGATGAACTGCAGCTTAAGGTGCTACACACTTCAAAACTACACTAAAATATCACCAAAGATGCTCAGTCTAATTTGATCTCTGAAATTAAATTTGCATTAGACATTACAATGGTATATGTTTTTGTAAAGCAAAATGCTTATTTCCCTGATGACACAGACCATGCAGTATGAGACTAAAAGCTGTCCGTAACAGTTTGGCTTTGACCATCAGAGGAAAATAAAGAAAGTACCACATGTCTAAATGCAAATTAATTAAAGGTTCAACATTAACTGTTTTCTCTGTCTATTTCAGGTTACAATCTCGTGAGGGACAGATGCAAAAAGGTTTCTGATCCCCTGCTTCAAGACAGGACAACAATTTGGCATGATGGAGATGGGTGTGGAAATACTCAAAGAGGCCTTTCACACCTCACAGCACTACACAAACAAAAATAGCTATATGGCCTCCCGGTTTAGCCCCGAACCACAATTTTGCAACACCAAATTGTTCTAGAACAGATTCCACCCATCTCCTAAACATAGAACACACACTTTTATCACTACACATCATGGAACAAAATAATGGCCTAGATTCTGAAAGTACTAATCCACTGAAGATCTGGCCTGCCTCTCACATACACATAGCTCTCACATATAGGACATTACAAACCTGTTTCCATAAAACAGGCACTATTTACAACTTCCCAACAACTTATTTGAAATACTGTAATATGCATGGGACATTTGCATGGCTACAGTCACACATCGATGATTTAATTACAAATTGCAAACAAACTTGCCACCCAAATTTCTACATTTCTGCCTGCATCAAATTAAATAAAAAACTGTGCAGACACTTCAATCAATCCACAACCCACTTTGAATATAGACATGTATCATCGATTTTGACTTAGCCAGCAAATCAATCACATTGGATAATTTTGAATTAGTACTGTGATTATTATATATATCTATACCTGTGATTCTACACTCATAGAATAATTATTATTACTATATGCAAAATGACGCATACCACTGGAGAAGATACTAGTTATACTGACTCTGTGGTATGTTTCCTGTAATTTATTCAGACCAAATATCCATGGCAATAATGAATATTGGTGATGAATGTATTGGTTGCCTTGGGTTTTTTGTCACCTTTCCTTTAATCCATCCAGACCAAGTATTTCCAAATTCCACTACTGTACACTCTATTGGTGGAATAGTGAATGATCAGATCATCAAATGGGATCACATTATTGGGTATATGACCTTGAAGGGTACTGAGAAACAATATACCAGTCGCACTTGCTGTCATGAAACTCACCATTATGTTGTTTGTACATGTAACACCTTATAACCTTTTCTCCTAACGACACTAAACTCAGTACAGTCTTTATATGGTCATTTAAGATGCTGTTCAGGTGCTTATGCATTACCAGTGAGAACTCCTTCACCTAATTGAGGTTGGCCCAGAAGACCACCACTGGAGGTGGCAGAGTTCTTCTAAGAGTCAGATCATCATCAAAGGGAAGGTACCACCAGAAGCTCCATGATGGAATGACATGTCCACTGAACAAGCCAAAAAAAGCCTTGATGGATTCGATGAACTGAACACATGTGCTAACCTCAACCAGACACATTCAGGGACAAACCCAATTATCCACCTGCTACATGTATCTGGTGGGACTAGGTGTTCTGCAGATGCATACAAAGCGACAAAATGGACTTGGCACCTTGAACGCCTAATAGTGACCTCACAGAAACTATTGAGTTTCCCACTTGGCCAGAGAGCGGACTGTAAGGCTGGGTGCCAATGTGTTTGCATTCAAAGGCAAATAGCAAATGCTTCCTGAGGCACCACACCCCACTGAGCGAAGACTGAAAAATCACACCTCATGTCGCCCTTCCACATCTGTCCCATTCTCTCCCTCTCCCTCTCCTCCTCCTCATCCATTCCCTTTAAGCCCAGAATCACCCCAAACTCACCTAAGATCTGTATGTACCATATCTGATGTATACAAATAATGTAACTTTTGTAACATGTTTGGTATCATTTAAAATGTCTCGGTGCATCTGGTATAGTGTTTTGTCCCCAGTTTTATAAAACTTAATGACAACAAAGTTATAAGGTCTATGCCAAATACTGAATAATTCTGGAGGCCTATCCCCCTCCTTGAAGGTTTAACACCAGGAAGCCAAGAACCCTTTCACCCCCAAATTCTCATTGAACAAAGGATAATACCATTTGGTACACACTGTGTATTCTCTCTGGATATTTAAGGAAAGCTGGCCCAGTGCTCAGGGTTCTCTGTAGTCAGATGATCCCACACCTCAATGTGTGTAACTGTAATAATAGGAATCTGCATTCAGATTTCCCATGCTTTGCAATTACATGTACTTTTCTCAACTGCCAGGTATGTTCTTTGACTTGTTTCTTTAACTTGTGTTTTAAATCCTACCTGGCAAATAAATTGTTACTTTTTGATTTATTCTGTATTCCTCTGAAATCATTTATATCAATACTGGGTCTTTAAAATAGGAGAAACCGCTCTGGAGGAACCGAGCAGGAGAATCCCATTTTAAGAATCATTTATATCATAACTGAAGCTTTAATGTAGGAGGAAGCCACTTAAAGACTATCAGTTTGAATCTCATTAGAAATTGATCAAAAGGTAAATGAATAGAAGAGGATTCAGAGTAGTCAATAACTTAAATGATTAAAATAAAAGAATAATCAGAAAGAATTTAGAGCTTTAATATAAATCAGAGGTCAACTTAAAATTGGAGTCAGATTAATATAAAATTGGAGTCAGATAAAATTAATAACGGGATGAATTTGTAAAGTGCCAATTATTAACAATAATTGCTTTACTTCAGTGCTCAGAAAAGACAGAACAACGCAGAGACCTTCAAGGGGCAAATCTATGTATTTTTAGCAGTTTTGCCTGCCATTTTACACTACCGTCTCTTCATTCTGTCCTGTTTTAACAGGTTTATTCTCATCTGTCAGCCCGGCCCAATAAACGGGGCGTCCAACAATAGCTTCACTAATAATCTTCCAGATCTATCTCATACACTCAGTCAAGTCAAGTCAAGTTGTAAAGCAGTTCAGTGGAAAGGAGGAGGCGAGAACCAGCATATATAATATTTTAATAGTAAACTGAACCAAAACACACAAACATAAACACACAGAGCTGCCGGTCATTCTCTCTCTCTCTCTCTCTCTCTCTCTCTCGAACTGTCATCACCAGCCACTTTTATCCCTCGCGCACCCTCATCAGGCAGATTGGGGACCGGGCGTGCATTGTTCCAGCCCGGCCCGGCCCTCCTCTGCTCTACACTCCTCCCGCCTTTGTGCCCCGTCTGCCGGCGGGTCATCCCCACCTTCCTCGACCTGGGAAGAGAGAGGAGGGCAAAAAAAACAACAAAAGCAAAATAGGTGAGGGATAAAGGTCAACACGGAGCGACAGAGAGAGAAAAAAACCTCACTCACCGGTTCTCTGATGCACTGTGGCGTGGTCCCCCGATCACCCCTCCGATGGCAGCCGCTCCCCCCAGGCGGACCGGAGTAAGACTGACCCCCAGCGGACAGAACGCCCCTCCGCATTCTCGGAGACCCGTGGGGACACTCCTCTGCCCCTGGCAGCAGCCCTACCATTCCAGGTGGTCGTAGAGTCGCTTCCCTCCTCCCCTCACGGACGGCTGTCTTCTCGACCCCTCCGCATTTCTGGGGGATGGCAGGGCACTCCTCCGCCCCTGACAGTGGCTCCTTTGCTCCAAGCAGTCAGGGAGTCCAGTCCCCACTTGCCTCGTGGACGGCAGCCGTTCTCCGCATTCGGATGGTCAGCTACTCAATCACCCGGCAGACGCCAGCGGCACTCCCCTGGGTGGACGGCAGTGTTCGAGGACTCTGCAACGGGCATCCCTCCTCTTTCCCGGGTTTCGGCACCAGTGTAAAGCAGTTAAATGGAAAAGAGGAGGCGAGAACTGGCTTGGTAATATAAATAATATTTTAATAGTAAACTGAACCAAAACACACAAACACACAGAGCAGCTGCCTGTCATTCTCTTTCTCTCTCTCTCTAACTGTCGTCACCAGCCGTCTTTGTCCCTCGCTCGCCCCCATCAAGCTGATTGGGGATCGGGCGTGCGTTGTTCCAGCCTGGCCCCGTCCTCCTCTTCTCTATACAAGTAAATACATTTTTATTTGTATAGAGCCTTTCACAACACACATCATTACAGGCATTAATAGAACATAAAACTGTAATGTCTATAATATCTATTAGTCATCATTGTGTAGTTTGATAAAATACGATTGTGAATTGTGTTTAAAAATAAGTCATTAAATAATAATTGTATTTATAACCCCAGTGAGCAAGCTGAAGATGACTGTGGCAAGGAACACAAAACTCCATAAGATGTTGGTTAATGGAGAAAATAACCTTGGGAGAAACCAGACTCACTGTGGGGGCCAGTTTCCCTCTGGCTAACAGCATGAATATAGTGCCAATATTACTTCTGTATAGTGGAAGTCATGGTTTAAAATTATTAAACTAAGTAAGTGTTAAGGGACAGTGTTTAAACAAAGATTTTGTATGAACTATAAGATTGATGACTAATGTTTTTGAAGTCCATTCTGTATTAACTGCAGAAGTTCACATAGATGCAATTGTCCTTGTTAATTGGCTGATGAAGGGTTTTGTTGGCAATAAATTGATAGTCGATGCATTCCATTTCAAGAGTATAGTCCATCATTAGACTGAGGTGATGCAGGCAGAGATCAGTGAGATGCATCGCAGTTCAACCTGGCCAGCAATTTCTGTGAGGTCTATCCTAAATCCAAGGTTCAAGCAATGGCACATGAAGTATCCCATGTCTTATGGTTGGCATCAGTTCATCCTCTGAAGTCCATCGTAATAGACTGAAGTGATGTTTGGCTGGCACCGGCTGCTATTAGTCATCATCACACAGCAACACGTAGCAGTGGAGTCCAACACGAAGCAGGTATGGTGCTGGATCCAGCCGGTTCTGGTGACCTCAAGATAGGCATCCTGAGGTTGAGACAGGGAAACAAATAAAATAATATTAACATAGATGCCATTCAATTTATTTTATATTTAAAGTTAAAGATCATGATCACTGTTTCTGGTTCCGGCAGCCCTAAATAAAGCAGCCTAATTGTGAGTTGAAGGAAAAATTAGATGTATAGCTGGATAAATAGATGAGTCTTTAGTCTAGACTTAATCTGAGGGAGTGTGTCTGCATCTCAAACAGTGTTAGGGAGACTATTCCATAGTTTAGACAAATATTAAAAGGATCTACCTCGTTTTGTGGATTTTTATATTCTAGAAACTATTAACAGGCCAGAATTTTGCAATTGTAAAGAATGTGATGGAATATACATAGCATGGTAGAATGTCACAGAGCTAAACCATTTAAAGCTTTGTATATTAAATTACAGAATTAATAAATTAATAAAAATTTTTACAGGTAGCTAATGTAATGATGATAAAATGGGCCTAATATGATCATATTTCTTGGTTCTTGTCAGCACTCTGGCTGCTGCATTTTGAACCAATTGAAGTTTATTTATTGATCTTGCTGGACCATCCTCCCAGTAATGCATTACAATAATCTAGTCTTGACGTCATGAATGCATGAATTCATTTTTCGGCATCGGCAACAGAGAGCATGTGTTGTAATTTAACAATATTTCTTAGGTGTAGAATGCTGTTCAATAAACAGTTGTTAATTTGATTTTCAAAGGACAGATTGGTATCAAATATAACATGTTCTTTGCTGTTGAAGATGATGCAACTGTACATCCATCGAGAGTAAAATTATCATCTGTCATTTCGACATAAACGGGAGATTTGAAATCGGACTATAATTAGCCAGTTCTCCAGGATCAATTTGTGGCTTCTTAATAAGCGGTTTGATTCTGCCATTTTAAAGTTTCTTGGGACATGTCCTAAGGATAGCGATGAGTTAATATTATTAAGAAGAGGTTCTGAAATTACAGGGAATACCTCTTTTAAGTGCCAAGTTGGGATTGGATCTAACAAACATGTTGTGGCTTTTGATGTTTCGATAGGTTTTGTTAGCTCTTCATGACCTATGACAGCAAAGGATTGACACATGAGGACAATTATGAGACACTGTTTTCTGAGGTGCTATGACAGATGATTGCATAATTCCAATTTTATCCGAAAATAAATTCATGTTCACAAGAGTCATTACTCTTGTGCTGCGGCATAATATCTGGTTCTGTTGAGGCTTTATTCCTTACCAATTTAGCCACAGTACTGAATAAACACCTAGGATTGTTGTGTTTTTTTTCTACGAGTTTACTTAAATATGCTGACCTGGCAGCTTTGAGTGCCTGTGTGTAGCTACAGACACTATCCTTCCATACACCGCAAAATACTTCTAATTTTGTATTCTTCCACTTGCACTCCATTTTCCAAGCTGCTCTCTTGAGAGCATGAGTGTTATCATTGTACCAGTGTGCAGGGATTATTTCTTTCATTTTCTTTAATTGAAGGGGGGGCGACACTAAAAAGAGTGCTAGAGATGACTGTATTTATATTTCCCCATTTTTCGTTCACTCGATGTTGTGTCAAATGAAGCGACACTAGGGGATTTTCTTCATGGCCTAGGTTACCTCTGAATTTGAGAATAGGCCAATGAGAATTAGGCAGACAGAATTTGCATGACCCTCCCCGGGACATAGGGGTATAAAAGGAGGGAATCGTGCATCTGTTCATTCAGATTACTTCTTTGGAGCCGAGCGGTTGTGCGATCACTTCTGTTCCACTCACCTCTGTAGAGCATTTGCTGTTGGATCTATGGTGCATATCAGGTGCTTTCTCCTTCTCTGCACAGCAGTGCAGCTTTGCCCCTGGGCGCTTCAACAGCACTTCTAAAAGAGAGTATTTTTCTAAAAGAGTTTATTTCTCTAAAAGAGCACACACAGCAGGCGTTAACGTTCTTTACAGGACATGTCTTTTTAAAGATGCCCTTCCGCCCTTGTGTAGTTCCTGGATGCGGTCCATATCTCTCTGCTCCTGATGGTCATAGACGCTACCTCGTGTTTCTGGGCCACAATCACACTAAGGCGTCATTTGTGGATGCTTCATGTTCTCACTGCGAGAACTTAACCATTGCAATGTGCACTCGTGGCTTTCCTTCCTAACAAGCAACGCCACTACAGCCCCCCCGTGTCGCTCCTTCTTCCCACGGGACTGAGGATGACCCGGCTGGCGATGGAGGATATTGGGGAATGGCAACGGGCTCAAATTCACCGGGTAGATCCCCACGACCCACCTGTCCCCCGGCACGCTCGTTGACTTCCGTCCAGGCTAGCCTCACAACCAGTATGTTTACTCCCTCGGACATGCTGAGCTGGATGATGAATTCGCCTCTACATCAGAGTGTGTCCCGGCGTCTGACGCGGAAGTCTCGACTGGACTGCCACCTTCGGGTCGGCACACCCAGTGTAAAGCTGATGCCCGGATGGCCGACATGCTTGTCCCCCAGGTGGACAGAACGGTTACGATCCACCTATGTCCGGAAAATGCTGCCACCTGGTGTGATCGCACGGTGCTCCCGTCCAAGGCCTGTAGGATGATGTCGTCACTCACCACCAAAGCCCCATCTCCACCCTGCATGCCATGGTCTTCCTGCAAGTTCACCAGTCCAAGGCACTTAAAGATCTGCACTCAGGCAGGCGATGGCCACCCTCTTGGTCCAGGAACGTCACCTGTGGCTGAACCTGGTCAAGATGCTGGAGGTACACGAAGCCCGCTTTCTCAAGGCCCAACCCAGCATTTTTTGGCGGTGAAGAAAGAGATGGAGGCCATTTCCCACATCTTCCCCGTTCCAGCGCGGGCCATGCTCCATCTCCACATTGAGGGCTTCCCCCTGCGACTTCCAAATGCCAGGCAGCTCCGCCTCAACCTGGGCCCAGCTCTCAGCCCCAGCGTCAAGCACCCCACAAAAAACGCACACCCCCCATCTCTCAGACGTATTCCAGGACCAGGAAGTCTCCCAAGTGCTCTTGAGACAGATGACCCAGGGAATGAGACGTTTGTTCCAGAGCTGGTAAACAGACCACTCTGTCCCCTTGCGGAGGGCCGAGATAAGAATCCTTATTTACAAACCTTATTTCATTTGCCTCACCCCCTTCGGGGTGCGGTACCCACATTCCCAATAAAAGAGTGATTTCCTCATTCCCTGGGTCATCTTGTCCGCAAATGCAGATTTCACGGCAACCCGGTGCCACACTCCGGCTGTCCCGCAGCCGGCCGGTTCTGACGAGTCTAGCGGAGGCACAGAGCAAGGACATTCTGATTCAAAGATTACTGCTTGCTGGTGTGCTCCAAATGGTTTCTAGGGCATAGCCAAGTAGTTTTTCAAGTAGATATTTGAAGGCTGATTGCTCATCCAAGCAAAAGACATGCCTCTAAGCCATTTTGAATAGAAGTCAATGGGGCTTTGTTGTTTGGGTGCTCAATATGGTTAAGAAGGCATGGCTAAGTAGTTTTCATGATGATTCCTGAAGTCTAATTGCTCACCCAAGTAAAACAAGCCAACTTTCATTTCTCTAGGACACGGTTGCTAGTGGGCTCTAAATGATTGCCAGAGCATAGCCAAGTAGTTTTTCAAGTGGATACATGAACCCAAGCTCACCCAAGCATAACAATCTAACTGTCATGTCTGTAGTACATTCTGATCCCAAGATATCCCTCTTACCCATTTTGAATGGACTTCAATGAGGTTTGGTTGCTAGTGTACTCCAATTTGTTTCTAGGGCTTGACAAAGTAGTTTCGCATGTGAAACAAGGCAACTGTCACATCTGTAATAGATTCTGATCCAAAGATATTCCTGTCAGTCATTTTGAATGAAAGTCAATAGGATTTGGTTGTTAGTGTGCTCTAAATGGTTGCTAGGGTGTGGCTAAGTAGTTTCCGTGATGATAGCTGAAATTGCTCAACCAATTAAAACAAGCCAACTATCATTTCTCTAGGACATTCTAATCCAAAGATATCACTCTCAGCCATTTTGAATGGAAGTCAAAGGGGTTTGGATGCTAGGGTTTGGATGCTAGGGCGTTGCTAGTGCGTTGCTAAGTAGTTTTTCAAGTGGATACATGAAGACTTATTGCTCAGCCAGGTGAAACAAGGCAACTGTCATATCTGTAGTACATTCTGATCCAAAGATATCCTTTCAAACATTTTGAATGGAGGTCAATGGTTTTTGGTTACTAGGGTTCTCTAAATGGTTTCTAGGGTATGGCTAAGTAGACATTCAAGTGGATACATGAAGAATGATTGCTCAAGCAAGTAAAACATGCCAACTGTCATTTCTCTCGGACATTCTGATCCAAATATATCACTCTCAGCCATTTTGAATGGAAGTCAATGGGTTTTGTTGATAGGGTGATCAAAATAGTTTCTAGGGTATGGCTAAGTAGACATTCAAGTGGATACATGAAGAATGATTGCTCACCCAAGTAAAACAAGCCAACTGTCATTTCTCTCTGACATTCTGATCCAAAGATATCAATCTCAGCCATTTTGAATGGACGTCAATGGGATTTTGTTGCTAGGTTGCTCTAAATGGTTACTAAGGTGTGGATAAGTAGTTTTTAGATTGATACCTGAAGTCTGATTGCTCAACCGTGTAAAACAAGCCAGCTTTCATGTCTGTACTACATTCTGATCCCAAGATATCTCTCTTACACATTTTGATTGAATGTTAATGGTGTTTGGTTGCTAGGGTACTTTAAATTGTTTCTAGGGCATGGCAAAGTAGTTTCCATGATGATACCTGAAGACTGATTGCTCACCCAAGTGAAACGAGGCAACTGTCATATCTGTAGTACATTCTGATCCAAAGATATCCTTTCAAACAATTTTAATGGAGGCCAATGGGTTTTGGTTACTAGGGTGCTCTAAACTGTTGTTAGGGCATGGCTAAGTAGACATTCAAGTGAATACACGAAGAATGATTGGTCAACCAAGTAAAACAAACTGTCATTTCTCTAGGACATTTTGATCCAAAGATAAACTCTCTGCCATTTTGAATGAAATTCAATGGGGTTTGGTTGCTAGGGTGCTCTAAATGGTTACGAGGTTGTGTCTAAGTCGTTTTCAAGTGGATAAATGAAGACTGATTGCTCAACCAAGTGAAAAAAAAGCCATCTGTCGTGTCTGTAGTACATTCTTCTCCAAAGATATCACTCTCAACCATTTTTAATAGATGTCAATGTGGCTTGGTTGCTAGGGTAATCTAAATGGATGCTATGGCATGGATATGTCCATAATGATACCTGAAATGTATCATTTTTTCACATGGCTAGCCAGTGACCATAGTAATTCTTATTGGCTGATTACTAACCTGACTCAAAAGATCTAATACCCATATGTCTACAAATATCTGTTGAATGGAAGTCTATGGGGGCAGTTGCGAGGGTGCATAAATGGTTAATAGGGCTTGGCTATGCCATTTCCTAGATGATACTAAAAGACTGATTGCTAGCCCAAGTGAAATGAGCCTGCCCCACAAATTCATTGTCCTATCATAGCAGGAAAAAAACAATTGTTTTCATGGGCAAGAGCATCGTCCTAGTATGCCTAGGGGCATTTTTGGGCTGGTTTTAAGGCAGCAGTTTAGTTTTCTAACGCAGACATATAGAAATGAGGTGAGACAGAAACGGGTAATGTAAAAATAAACACATAATATAATTTCAGACATATGTAAACATATCCCTAAAACAATGTAAAACAATGTAAAATATGACAAATATGTTTTCAATATTTTTAAGATATGTAAGAATTAAGGTGACATTTGATTATCTATAATCATTTTGGAAATCACAGACTTATTTGCAAACTAATATAAAAGTCAGATTGTACCACATTTTTTCAAATAAATATATGCATTTATGCACTTATGAAAGCCTTAGACTTAAAAGGATTTCTTATCCTGTGGCTCGAACTGAAATAATAAAGAAATAGTATTACAGCTTTCATTGTTCAGAGAAATGTCTGATTATTTAAAATTTGCTGTTAGCCCCCATTCATCATAAATCTATGAAATTTAGAAAGAGTCCTCAGAATGTCCTGTTTTCCATATTTACACAGTTTGGTGAAGTTTGGTATTTGTGCACACAAGATAAAGGAATATTAGTCATAATGGGCAACACTAGTCAAATATATCGGATTGTATCCTCTAGATGATTTAAATTATAACTTTTTGCCTGTACGGTCTAGCACTGACCTGTGCAAAAATTTGGTTAAGATCTGATTAACTCCTTAGGAGCAGTTCGAAAAAGTAGGGTTTTCAGTAAATTAGAATGGCAGAATCATTTTATAAAATGAAATAAAACTGAGATATACATTTTGTAGGACTTGATTCAGGTATTTAGGGGTAAAAAGCCTTTTGATTTTAATGTGCTCGATGCAGAGGAATTAGCAAAAACATTAGTAAATGTTTTTGTTATAGTGCCACCTTGTTGCTGATTCTCACAAAACTTGTTACACAGCCTCATTTTGACACTGTGTATGAATATCTCAAGTTTCATAATGCTCGGCTATTCAGATTTGATGTTATTAGATGCTGAAATTTGATTGGCTGCTGGGAGCCATGTTTGATTTTTCCAAATTATAATTTAGTGATATGATAGCATTTGGGCCATAGAAGATGCAAACAAATTTTCAACATCATTGATCATACAGCTGCGGAGTTATGAGCAGTTTTTTATAGCTTTAGCGCCCCCTATAGGCAGAATTTGACATGACTTACTGTGCCACCTCAGAATGTCAAGTTGTACATGTGTATCTAGTTTCGCTATGTTTGGACTTTTAGTTTGGTAGATTTAGGTCAATTTCATTTACATAGACGACGCCTGACCAGTTCATTGACTTATATCTTCGTAAACTTTGACAAAATAAGATTCTTTTGACAAATTGTTGTCAGGTGGTTCTATAGATGATTCATACCAAATTCCATGCGAATCGGGCATTGGAGGAGTTTGAAAAAGTAAATTTTCCCAAAAATTTAAAATGGCAACATTTTATAAATGTAAATGAAATCGGAGATATGTGACTTGTAGAAATTGACTCACGGATTCAGAGGAAAAAAATATTATGATCCTAGCACTTATGGCCCCAGAGTTATGACCACAAACGCAAAGGTGCTTACTATAGCACCAAGTAGTGTCCGACAGGTGTGTGTGGGGTTGCCTGAGTAGAGGGGGGGATTTCTTACCATTCTATCAAGTTTGGTGTCTCTGCGACTTACAGCCTCTGATGCCCAGACACTTTTAAGGTATACAAATAAAAATGATAACAATAAATATTGCTGCAAGTGACAATCATCAGGGTCCAAGCACATGTGAAGAAATAACCAAAATAATCAGAATTGACAGAAATGATCCAGTGGGTATCAATTAATACAAATTGATGGACTAGATCCATCCAAAAACTAAATATGTTGAAAATTGGGGGGAAATGTGATTTGTTACTTGGTTGCTAAGGTAACCCCATCTGATTGCTAGGCAGTTTCAAGGTGATCCTCAAACGGCTCCTTGCTATCCTGTGTCAAATTAACAAAGCTGGAAGTCTCTATGATGTTCTGGTTCAGAGATATATGATTTGTTACTTGGTTGCTAATTTAACCCCATCTGGTTGCTAGGCAGTTACCACAGTGATACTCTAAAGGCTCCTTGCTACCCTGAGTCAAATGAAAGAAACCGGAAGTGTCTACGATGTTCTGGAGCAGAGATATGAGATTTGTTACATGGTTGCTAAGGTAACCTCATCTGGTTGCTAGGCAGTTACCACGGTGATACTCAAAAGGCTTCTTGCTACCCTGAGTCCAATGAACAAAACCAGAAATCTCTACGAAATTCTGATCCTGAGATCCCCATCTAAGCATTTTAATGGATGTCAATGGGGTTTGGTTACTAGGGTGCTCTAAATGGTTGCTAGGGCATTGATAATTCGTTTCCATGATGATGCTTTAAGAATGATCGCTCACCCAAGTAAAACAAGCCATCTATCATTACTCTTGGACATTCTGATCCAAATAAATAAACTTCAGCCATTTTAAATGAAAGTCAAAGGGGTTTGTTGCTAGGGAGCCATAAATGGTTGCTAGGGCATGGCTAAGTAGTATCTATTATGATTCCTGAAGTCTGATTGCTCACCCAAGTAAAACAAGTAAACTGTAATTTCTCTAGTCAAGTCAAGTCATTTTTATTTCTATAGCGCCTTTCACAACACACATTGTTTCAAAGCAGCTTTACAGAAGTTTAGGCATTAACAGAATATAAAACTGTAATATCTATAAAGTCTTAGATTCATCATTGAGTAGTTTGATAAAATATGATTGTGAATTGTGTTTAAAAATAAGTAATTTAGTAATAATTGTATTAATAAATCCAGTTAGCAAGCGACTGTGGCAAGGAACACAAAACTCCATAAGATGTTAGTTAATGGAGAAAAATAATCTTGGGAGAAACCAGAATCACTGTGGGGGCCAGTTCCCCTCTGACTAACATCATGAATATAATGGCAATATTACTTATGTAAAGTGCAAGTCATGGTTTAAATGTATTAAACTAAGTAAGTTTTAAGGGTCAATATTTAAACAAAGAGTTTGTATAAACTTTAAGATTGATGACTAATGTCTTTGAAGTCCATCCTGTATTAACTGCAGAAGTTCACATAGATGTAATTGTCCTTGTTAGTTGGCTGATGAAGGTTTTTGGTGGCAATTAATTGATAGTCTATGTATTAAATTTCAAGAGTGTAGTCCATCATTAGACCGAGGTGATGCTGGCAGAGATCAGTGAGGTGCATTGCAGTTCAACCTGGCCATTAAATTCGATGAGGTCTATCCCAAATCCAAGGTTCAGACAATGGCATATGTCGTATCCCATGTCTTATGGTTGGAGTTGGCATCAGTTCATCCTCTGAAGTCCATTGTAATAGACTGAAGTGATGTTTGGCTGGCACCGGCTGCATTTAGTCATCATCACACAGTGACACGTAGCAGTGGAGTCCAACATGAAGCAGGAATGGAGCTGGATCCAGCCGGTTCTGGTGACCTCAGGATAGGAGTCCCAAGGTTGAGACAGGGAAACAAATAAAATAATATTAGCATAGATGCCATTCAATTTATTGCAAAGTTATAAATCATGATCACCGTTTCTGGTTCTGGCAGACCTAATTAAAGCAGTCTAATTGTGAGTTGACAGAATTTTGCGATCGTAGTGAATGTGATGGACAGGACATTCTGATCCAAAGAAATCACTCTCAACCTGTTTGAATGGAAGTCAATGGGTTGTGGTTGCTAGGGTGCTCTAAATGGTTGCTAGGTCATGGCTACGTAGTATCTATGATGATATTTTTAATGGAACTCAATAGGGCTTGTTGCTAGGTTGCTATAAATTGGTGCTAGGACGTGGCTAGCCAGCAAGCAGAGAGATTCTTATTGGCTGATTACTAACCTGACTCAAAAGATCCAATCGCCAAGTGTCTACAAAATTCTGTGCTGAAGATACCCTTCTGAGCCATTTTGAATGGAAGTCTAAGGGGTGGTTTCTAGGGTGCCATGATTGGTTGCTAGGGCATGGCTAAGCCATTTCCAAGATGATCCTTAAAGACTGATTGGTAACCTGTGTGAAATTCAGTCTTATCATATCAGGTAAATTTGTTTTCATGGGCAAGGACTTTGCCATAGTATGCCTATGGGGCACTTTTTGGCTGGTTTTAAGGCAGCATTTTACAGTTTTTGGACGCAGCCATAAAGAAATGATGTGAGACAGAAACGGGGATAATGGAAAAATAAACACATAATATAATTCCAGACATATGTATACAGATCCCTAAAACAATGTGACAGTTAATCATGTCTGGCAACTTGAAAAATATCTTTTCAAAATTTTTAGGATATGTAAACTTTAAGGTGACATTTGATTGTTTAAAATCATCTTCGAAATCTCAGATTTATTTGCAAACTAATATTATAAATGTCAAAAGACATTGTCAGTGTACCACATTTCTTCAAATAAATCTTAGACTTAAAATTATTTATTATCCTGTGACTGCCTCTGGTGGACAACAAATAGGATTACAGCTTTCACTGGTCAGATAAATGGCTGATTATTTAACATTGCTGGCAGTCATGTTTTTAAAGATATATGACTGTGCTCATAGAACTTGATGGCACCTTGGACAAAGACAGTGCAACAAAATTCGATCGTACCAACAGTTCCATAGTGCCATTTTTAGTTTTTAATTATTATAGCACCACCGAGAGGCAAAGGTGTGCAATATTTCTTTCAAAATTTTGTGATAATACCTCAATCCGTTCAAAAGTTGTAACCATTTGAATTAAATAGACATGGCCACTACGAATATTTTGGTGTACCGTTTCACGATAAATCAGAATTTCAAAATTCCTTTGATAAATTTTCATATTGGGACTCTGCTGAATCATTCTGCACTAGTTTGGTTCCGATCGGGCAAACAGCTCGACTAATGCCTGTCGGATATCGTAATGTCTTAAAGGGTGAATCGTAAACTGTTTCCTTCAGAATTCAAAAGATGGGAATGCAAGACAGATTGTGGGGATATGAGGTGGTGTAGGATTGAGGGGAACATACTTGTAATTCAGTGGAAGGACACACGTGCAGTTACATGCCTCTCCAATTTGCACAATGTGAATGGCTCAACCGAAATTACTAGGTTTGTAAAAAATGATGGCGACTGGACAAAAGAAGTAGCCCTCCATCCCACTGTCATCAGCGATTATAACAAAAACTTGGGCAGTGTTGATAGGTCAGACCAAATGATAACATGTTACGACGTCCCACAAAAAACTCTGAGGTGGTGGAAGACTCTTTTGTTCCCACTTCATAGACATTGCCGTCTTCAATAGTTTCATATTGTTTAAGGAATGGCAACAGATTAATGCGGCACCAGGGGATAAATGTAGACCGGTGAACTTAACCCAGATCGATTTCAGAGAAAATCTGGCTCATAAGCTGGGTGGTATCGATATTCATGCAAGTTTCCCTTTGCATATACTAAAGCCTGTAGTCCCTCTGTTGTCATCACTCCACACAGTCCCCATGTCCCTAAATTTGAAGAGTCCTCTAAGAGATGTTGGCTATTGGAAAAGTAGGACTGAACATCCTACGTGCTGGAATGTAATGGCAAAAGACTTTGATTAGTTCACGATAGGAACTGTTTTCTGTCTTGGCACTAAGCTGAGTGTGACTATTTTCGCAGGACTAGGTTGGGCTGTGTTTGCTGGTGTTGTTGTTCTCCCTCTCTTATCTCCACGGGTATTGCAGTTGTTCAGTATTTATGAATTTATATATATTCTGTTCCTGCAATCTTTATTAAAAATGTATTTACTGTAGATAGCTCGAAAGTTTGATTTTGTATGTTTTGCTATGTAATCTGTGTGTAATTCTAATGTTCAAATTAAATAGTGTGTGTTTTATTGGACACGTAAAATGTATATTTCAATGTTTATGTCCTTCAATTTCAGATGCAATCTCAATTTATTATTACATGTGCTCAAAAGGAGTATTTGAGGAATGGTCATGTGAAATGTATCATATCATTCTAAATGTTTGTTTTATTCAGTTTTCCCACTAATCACTAGAATGGTCATGACTTTTAAACAATATATTATATTTATAATCTGTCTGCTATTCTACTTGCATATTTCATACCATATAAGTTTCTTTCACATTTAATATTATTTTGCAATTAATGCTAAAAATAGAGCAAAGGCATTTAAAATCCAATGACTGAAGGAAGATTAGTGCCATCTGGTGGAAAGAAGTTAAGAAAATCATATGAAATACTGTGGTGTGGCCACCTAGATACCTGTAAAGCTTTATATAAATATAAACATATTTGTGCAAACCTTGATGATTAAATAATTTTCAGGCATAGTTATTTACTTTTATTAGGTCGGATGTATATTTAGACATTATCAAACTACTTTTTGTTAGTTTAATTTTCTTTGATTGTTAAAATGTTTTAAGCGTCACTTTTTGGATTATGATTACAGTCAAGTATGAACACAGAGAAATAATTTTCAATAAAAATACAAAAGAAAAAAATATAAAAAGAAAAGGAATAATTGATCAATAATTGATCTTTGTGGAGTCTTGTGGAACTGGAAAACAGTCTCTAGCCTCTGATTCACTGTTTGTATACAGTATGTGTGTGTTTATAAGTGTGTGTACATGTGAGTGGGTGTGTCTAATATACACTCCTGATGTTTTTGAGTTTAACCCATTCATTGATGTGTGCTTTGTTCCTGTATTCTGACTGAATTATTGATTGATCATTATTGATCATATGTGTGCGCATAATATTTCTGTGTGAGTGTGTGTATTTTGCAGTCTTGATGTTTTAGAGTTGAACCCCTTCTTTTTATCTGCAGATTGTATTCCCCAAAAAGCTATGTATTTTAACATTTGTCATATTTCCAATTAATTTGTTATGGTGATAATTCTTTTACTTTTTAACTGTTATAAAACCTCAAAGCACCCTATCTCCAAAAAGGTTTTAAAAGTTTGAATATTTATTTTAGGAATTATAGGCTTTTGGATACACTTGGTCAAACCCACATGATAAATGCAACCCCTAAATAACTAAATAAATAACTAAAGTTAAATTTTTCTTTGATAATTATTGACCTAGGTAGTCCTAGATGTAGTTCACAATATCAGGTAACATTGGATAATATACAGTTATTTACACACCATTTATACAGCCATTTGGCTGAAATGTGATTGGCTACTGGCAGCCATGTTTGTTTATTTGTCATTTTGTAGAATATGTTAGCATTTGGCACCTACAAGGAGCATACCAATTTCAACTTCATTGATAAAATAGTTGCAGAGTTATGAGCATACTCGAAATGTACTGTTGCATATGTGTATCAAGTTTCGTTACATTTGGCCTTTTCGTTTGGTAGATATAGGTCAATACATACAAAATGGACACCACTGGACTAATTCCTTGTCTTATATCTTCTCAACTGTTCGACGAATCAAAATTCCTTTGATACATTTTTGTCAGGAGGGTTCATAATAGACACACACACACACACATTTTGTGAGAATCGGATACATGGCCTAAGAGGAGTTCGAAAAAGTAGCTTTTTCAGAAAATTACAATAGAAATTAAACAAAGAAATACATTTTGTAGGTTTGGTGCAAGAAATTAGAGGAAAACATTATTTTTAGATTATTCAACTCAGTTGCAGAGTTATTGGTGAAAACTTAAATATCCTTGTTATAGCGCCACTTTTTTTTTGTTATGGCTGATTTTCAAACATCATGCCACCATGCGACTTTGCATGCATCCTCAGAATGTCCTGCTGTATATGTGTAACAAGTTTCGTAACAGTTGGCCTTTTCTTTTGGTAGATATTGTCAATACGTACAAAATGGACAATGCCTGACCAATTCATTGGATTTTTTCTTCAAATGCTTTGACGAATCAAAATTACTTTGATACATTTGCTACAATGTAAAGTAGTGAGTGTACAGCTTGTATAACAGTGTAAATTTGCTGTCCCCTCAAAATAACTCAACACACAGCCATTAATGTCTAAACCGCTGGCAACAAAAGTGAGTACACCCCTAGGGAAAATGTCCAAATTGGGCCCAAAGTGTCAATATTTTGTGTGGCCACCATTATTTTCCAGCACTGCTTTAACCCTCTTGGGCATGGAGTTCATCAGAGCTTCACAGGTTGCCACTGGAGTCCTCTTCCACTCCTCCATGATGACATTACGGAGCTGGTGGATGTTAGAGACCTTGTGCTCCTCCACCTTCCGTTTGAGGATGCCCCACAGATGCTCAATAGGGGTTAGGTCTGGAGACATGCTTAGCCAGTCCATCACCTTCACCCTCAGCTTCTTTAGCAAGGCAGTGGTCATCTTGGAGGTGTGTTTGGGGTCGTTATCATGCTGGAATACTGCCCTGAGGCAGTATTGAAAATTTAAATTGGCTGTAACTATGAAACCGTTAATCCTATTGACTTAAAAATGTGAATTAGACTTCCGGTATAGCCATGAAGGTGTGAGGTCGAAGGAAGAAGGGCTCCCGACCTACATTGTCAAACTAAACTTGTTACACGCCATATAGCGTCATTCATTGTTGATATACGCGTTTAGAGCACCGTTGGTTGAATTATGAGTAACTCTAAGCAGAAGCAACCGCACCCTTCAGTGCCACCGACCACGAGAGCTACTGCTAGCATTGCCGGTAAGCTGGCAGCCATTGCCGCCACCCCCAATCTCGAAAAACAGGCCATGACAGAAACTTTTGAAACTGTCTCCATGGACCAATTGATTTCTGAATTAACTAAACAGCGCATTAGTATCAGGGAAGATATCTCCGACTTGATTTGTGAATCTATCGGTCCTTTACAAAGCTCTGTAAATGCACTGAGAGAGACTGTGGATGGCTTTCAAAGCCGTTTAGCCACGACAGAATCCCTAGTTGGGGAGAATTTTGAAAAGCTGACAGTGGCCGAAAATACTATAAAAACTTTGCAAACGCAGAACACATCTCTCCTTGACCGCATTGAAGATTTGGAGAATAGATCGCGAAGGGCTAACCTGAGGATTGTGAACATTCCGGAAGGGAGCGAAAATGGTCATGATCCCGTTATTTTCATTGCTGAGATGTTGCTAGAGATGACGGGCACGGAGGTCTTCGACAAGCCACCAGCACTTGAGAGAGCGCATCGATCACCCGGTCAAAAGCCAACTGACAGCCGTAAACCACGTCCATTTGTGGTGTGCTTTCACAGGTTCCAAGAAAAGGAGCAATTACTGCGATGGGCAAGGCGGCATGAGGCTAAATACAAGGGGAATCCAGTCAGAATCTACCCAGATCTCAGCGCTATCCTTTCAAGGAAACGCGCGTCTTACAATGGCATCAAGCAATCACTCTACCAGAAGAACATTCGATTTCAACTGCTCTACACGGCTCGTCTGAGAGTGACTTTTAATGAAGAAACTTTCATATTCAACACACCGGAGGAGGCGAAACAGTTCTACGATCAACGTATCAATGTTTAGGATTTCCAGGATTATTCTATTTGTTTATTTTACGCTCAAAGTTTCCCTTTGAGGGGTGTTTTTTTTATTTATCTGATTTCTGGTTATTATTATTTCTATTTTTTTTTTGTGTGTGTGTGGCTTCGCAAATAGTTTGTTGTTCTAAACTTAACTAAAATCGCTGATGGTTCTGTGACATAGACATTAACTCTACTGAGTAAAGACTTTATTCACAAAGGTGTTTTAACGCACTGAGAATGATTCTTAAGGTTAAAGGTTGGGTTGCCCCTTAGAGGTTGGGATGGTTTTAAGTCAGTTGAGGGATTACTGGGGGTTTGACAATGGGGGCCTGCAATTTGTCTCTGTTCTTGAGGCAAATATAGGAAAAGTTCAGTTTCTTCAGGGTGGGGAGTGTAACCGCCATTTTTTTTCTTCTTTCTTTTTTTTTTCCTTCTTTTTTCTTTTCTTTACCTTTCTCTTACTTGCTTGTCATGCGTTGGAGACGTGGTCATCATATTCATTATTCTTTTATAACCTAACAATTGATTAATGTGTGATTCAAATAGTACAGGAGGGTCTTCAATTTGGTTCACTAGCTGGAACGTTAAAGGTATGAATGGGCCAAATAAAAGAGCTCGTATCTTTGCTCATCTTAAAAAATTGAATACTGAAATAGTATTTCTACAAGAAACACATCTACTGGTAACAGATCATATGAGACTCAAAAAACCCTGGATTGGTCAAGTTTTTCATTCTCACTTCAACAGTAAAGCAAGAGGAACAGCAATTCTAATTCATAAGAAAGTACAGTTTCATACTTCCAAATGTGTTTCAGACCCCCAGGGACGTTTTGTCATTGTGACAGGTCATTTATTTCACACCCCTGTTGCCCTGGTATGTGTTTACGCCCCAATTGGGATGATGTTAATTTCATTTATAAAATTATTTCACTTTTACCCAACTTAAACTCACATCAATTAATTTTTGGTGGGGATCTGAATTGTGTTATCAACCCAATCCTAGATCGTTCGAATCCGAAAACCACATTCCAGTCTAAAATGTCCCAAGCTCTCTCTACTTTCATGGCACAAACGGGTTGTCTGGATCCGTGGAGATTTTTATTCCCGCAAAAGAAAGAATTCTCTTATTTTTCCCATGTCCATTCTTCATACTCAAGAATAGACTATTTTTTTATAGATAAGACACTACTTCCTTCAGTGGAAAATACTCAATATTCAGCAATTATAATATCAGATCATGCACCATTGCTCCTTGATCCACGTTTTATTCAGCATTGTACCCAACGCCCTACTTGGCGATTCAACTCTGCCCTGTTGGCAGATAAAAATTTCCACAGACATATATCAGTGGCGATGGATAACTTCTTGCTCACAAATGCTTCAGAAACGGTATCACCACTGATTTTATGGGAGACATTTAAAGTTGTCATCAGAGGTGAAATTATATCTTATTCTGTATCCAGTAATAAAAAGAAAAATGCAAAACTACAACAATTAATTGATTCGATAGAAAAATTAGATCAACAACTCTCTATCCCCTTCTGAAGAACTGCTCAAAAAAAGAGTGGAAATTAAAGCACAATACGATCAGATATCAATTGAAAAAACTCAACAAAATCTGCTTTGGTCTAAAGGGAATTTTTATGAACATGGGGAAAAAGCGGGCCGTTTATTATCACATCAGATAAAGTGTCAATCAGCTTCCAGGTTAATTCCACAGATTCGCAACGCATCACAACAATTGACAGTGGATCCTAAAGAAATTAATGAAACTTTAAAAAAAAATGTATTCAAATTTATATACTTCAGAATTTCCCGGGGATATATCAGGTATGTCTACCTTTTTGAATGACCTGAATATCCAGACAATGAATCCAGATTATAAAGAAAGATTAGAACAGCCAATTGAGCTGCAAGAGATTTTAGATTCTATTAATGCAATGCAAAATGGCAAAACCCCTGGCCCAGACGGTTATCCTGTCGAATTTTATAAAGCTTTTGCTCCCAAATTAGCCCCGCTTCTCCTGAAAATGTTTGAGAATTCTTTAAACAGTACAGAATTGCCACAGTCCCTCACAGAAGCATTTCTTACACTCATTTTGAAGCCTGGAAAAGATCCACTAGAGTGCAACTCCTACAGACCAATCTCTTTGTTAAATGTTGATGTAAAAATTCTTGCCAAATCGTTGGCCTCTAGAATAGATACTGTTATACCAGAAATAATATCCCCAGATCAGACAGGCTTTATTAGGGGTCGCCACTCATTTACCAACTTGAGGCTTCTTGGTATTTTGTATTCTCCTGCGTCCAGGGATGCCCCAGAGGTGGTGGTATCCCTGGACGCAGAGAAGGCATTTGATAGAGTGGAGTGGAGCTATCTACTCGCAGTATTGGAGAGATTTGGTTTTGGGCCAAAATTTATATCCTGGGTCAAATTATTGTATTCTAACCCTAAAGTATCTGTTATAACAAACAAAATACGTTCACAATTTTTTCCAATATTAAGGGGCACAAGACAGGGTTGCCCTTTAAGCCCTCTTCTTTTGCATTAGCTGATAGAGCCACTTTCCATTATGCTTAAATCTTTGCAGTCTATACAGGGCATTGATCGAATGGGGATGGAACATAGGGTTTCTTTATATGCTGATGACCTGTTGTTATACATTTCAAATCCAGTTGAAAATGTCCCAAAAATAGTGCAGAAGCTATCTGTTTTTGGCAGTTTTTCAGGATACAAACTTAACCTTTCTAAAAGTGAATGTTTCCTTATTAACCCTCTTGCTTTACAAATTAAGGCTGCATCCCTCCCATTTCGCATCTCTCAATCTGGTTTTAAATATTTGGGAGTTCATATTACTCGTACTTTCTCAGGTTTATATGCAAACAATTTTTTACCACTCATAAGTAATATTAAGTCTGATCTTCAGAGATGGGATGCATTACATTTATCTCTAGCAGGCAGAGTAAATTGTATAAAAATGAATATCTTACCTAGATTCTTATACTTATTTCGTTCACTTCCAGTTTTTCTCCCAAAAAAATATTCCGTTCAGTAAATAAACCCATATTATCATTCTTGTGGGGGGGAAAGAACCCTAGAATTCATAAGGAGCTCCTCGAAAGGCAAAGGCCCCAGGGAGGCTTAGCTCTTCCTAATCTTATGGGCTATTACTGGGCCGCAAATCTTCAAAAAATTATTTGTTGGTATACTTCCCCTGAGGTTGATTGGTGTAAGGCGGAGGCAAATACTTGTATTTCTACATCGCTTTCTGCTCTAATAACAATGAAGCTACCATTCTCTCCCTCTAAATACTCTTCAAGCCCAGTAGTACGCTCTACGCTTAAAATATGGTCACAGTTTAGACAAAGGCATAAACTCAGCAACTTTTCTATGCTAAGCCCTCTCTGTAATAACCATTTGTTTCCTGCTGGTAAAATAGATCTCACGTATGCACAATGGCAAAGGATAGGCTTGGCCAGGTGTAGTGATTTTTATATAAACAACACTTTTGCCAGTTTCAATGACCTCTCAGAGAAATTCCATTTGTCACAGTCCAACCTATTTCGTTACTTTCAAGTCCGACATTTTGTTCAATCTCAGAGCTCAACTTTCCCTGACCTGCCACCTACTTCACTATTGGATAAAATTCTATTGTCTCCTACTTTTCTTAAGGGTCAAATTGCAGCAATATATAAGATGGTTATGTCCTCAAATGGCGTTTTAATTGACAGAATAAGAGGTGAGTGGGTAAAGGACATAGGAAGTGAAATACCTGACGAAGTTTGGGATGAGGCTCTTAATAGAGTAAATGGATCAACCTCTTGTGCACGCCTCAGCCTTATACAACTTAAAGTCCTCCACCGTGCCTATTACACAAAATGTAGACTTTCAAAAATGTATCCAAATGTTGATGACTTGTGTGATCGATGCAAAGGTGACAAGGTAGACTTTTTTCATATGTTTTGGGCTTGTCAAAAGCTGAGTGACTATTGGACATTCATATTTAAAACATTAAATGATGCCTTTAGCTTGGATATAAAACCCAGTGTTGAAGTTGCTATTTTTGGAGTACCAGAACATGAAGTATCATTGACAAATAAAGTAAAAAATGTTATTGCTTTTGCCACCTTATTAGCGAGAAGGAGAATATTATTGGAGTGGAAGTCAACAAACCCGCCTAAAGCCTCAATGTGGTTATGTGATCTAGTATCATACTTAAAATTAGAGAAAATTAAATATTTAATGAAAGGATCTGTTGAGAATTTTTATAAGATATGGCAACCCATGATTTCATATTTTGAGAAGATGAAGACTCTCCCACTTATTGATCAATGTTAAATATGATCACCAATTGGGGTTTTGTTTTATAACTATGTACGGACCACGGACCAATAATTTTATTTTTGGCTATTTATGTATATGTATCTTTTATTTATTTATTTTTTTATTTTTTTATTTTTATTTATTTATTTTTTTTTTCTTAATTTTTTATTTTTTTTTTCTTCAAATTATTATTACTATTGTTGTCTTAACTTGTATGTAATGTATGGTTAATTATTGTGGCGGAACGGGTTATAATGGGGGGGAAAGCTCTAACTTTAATTGTATTTTCTTTCTGTTAATGCTTTCTGTTAATGCTTCAAAAAAGTTAATAAATAAATTATAAAAAAAAAAAAAAATGTGAATTAATTGTCTTTGTCTCAGCTGCCATCATTTTCTATATGGACATTCACGTATGTTATAGTGATACCATGTGACAAAACTTTGCCTCCATAGAATTGTTTGGCACTGGTTTGGTCCCGATCGGACAAAAAAAACCTAGGACTAGTTCGCAAAATCCAAGATGGCAGAAAACATTTAAAGGCAGTAATGAAATCAAAAGATATGTGTTTTGTTTGGTTTGAGCCAAGGATTCTAATGGTGTAACTTGAGACTACGACAAACGGTCTAGGAGTTATGAGCAGTTTCACAGTTTTGATTGCTGTAGGGCCCCCTATTTATCGATTTGGACGAGTCGGTTTTTCTGAGTATTGAGCTAAACTACTACCATCTGAACAAGTTTCAAGTCTCTAAGCCTTACGGCCCGATCTGTACGATCAGTTTTAGGGAGAAAATAATAATAAATATAGCTGCAAGAAGCAATTGAACGGGGTTCAAGCCTTTAAGGTCCTTTAAGTTAACATGTAAAATATATTAAATCTTCATTATTAATTATATTAATTATTAATTAAGCCTGAAAACATCTAAAACATTGATAAATTGCTTTAATTTTGAGCAACATCAATGGTATATTTTACATTCCTGAATGCAATTTATTTCTTGTGTCCTCTGAATGACAACATACATAAGCATCTAAAATTTTGTGAAAATATCTAATTCCATCCAAGTGTTATACTATATAAGAAAAAGTTGCATTGACCACAGCTTGCTTTGGTGTAGCTTTGTGACACTGAATCGAAGGTTAAAACTTTTTTGACGATTATTAATAATGGGACTCCAGAGAATCTTTCTACACTGATTTGGTTCCAATCCGGTGAATGGACTAGGACTAGATCAAATAGCTGCAAAAAGATAATTTTGTTGATGGTGGCCATGATTTTCTAGGTATGTGACTGTCCTTATAGATCTTGATGACACCTTTGACACAGACACTGCATGTGAAATTCGAAGTCGAATAGTCCAGCTCTTCCTATCTTTAAAACGCAACAGGCAATGTACTTTATAGCTTTGTGGTGCTGGGTTCGTGGACACTGTGTGGAGCCCCCTATGCATTTTTTCCAAATTTTGATTCGCCCCACAGTGGCCGCACTATGCACTGTCGAAAACACAGTGTATATAATTCACTTATTAAAGCTAATTCCTTACAGTAGAAATAGTGAGCTGATACAACTAGACATTGTATTCGTGGTGTGTTTTGGTGGGATAGCAATGGCTGTGCTGTGACTGAAGAGGATGGATACAGGAAGAATGGATGTGGAAGATGATTCCTTATTCATAGATGGCGAGGAATGCTTTCAGATTCAAGCTACACACAAATGGAAAAACAGGGAATCAGAATCGGATGATAACATATTTGAAGTAAGAGTAAGGGACATTAAGACAAGGAAGATAGAAGCTGAATTTAAGTGGTCTAAGCATATAACTGGTAATCTGGTAATCAGAAAGACACTGGTTCGAGCCCCACAGCCACCACCATTGTGTCCTTGAGCAAGGCACTTAACTCCAGGTTGCTCCAGGAGGATTGTCCCTGTAATAATTGCACTGTAAGTTGCTATGGTAACGTTTGCTGCTGAAGTTGAAAACATTAATAATTCAATGAGATTGACCAAATTAATTAAAAAAGCGATTGGTAATATTAAATCTGCAAAGTACGTGTCCAATAACCATGTACTCTTGTATTATGTGGATAAAAAAAAAACAAGAAATAGCATTGAAAATAAAGGATTTGGGAGGGGAAGCTATCAAAGTTCATGTACCGGGAGAAATGGAAAGCACTAAGGGGGTGATTATGGGAGTACCAGTTTCACTGGCTGACGATGTGCTTAAAACACAAATAAAGGATGAAATGGTGACCAAGTTGCAACGTTTGTTTACAAGTAGGAATGGCAGAAGAGAAGCTAGCACTACAGTGGCTATAACTTTTAGCTGCAAGAGGTTACCAGAGCGTATCAAAATAGGATACGTCTGCTATACAGTATGCCCATATGTGCATCCAGGATGGTATTGGAAAAGGAGCTTGCAAGCATAAGTGCCCTGTTAATGAAAATACTCTTGTGGTTAATAAGGTCAAGATTGCAGCATGTCTTGCTTAAGTCATTAATTGTACTGCTCAAACAAATAAAAGAACTGAAAAACTGAAAATGATCATATGTGCAGCTGCTCGTCATCTGGATATAAATCATACTACTGTTGATACAACAACTGAATCACTACTACTGTAGTGATTCAATCACTACTTGGACAATCAGAGGGTTCATCAATCTCACAGGACTCTCTAGGCTGTCAGAGAATTAAACCTAAAATGGCAATTTTGATTTTACAATGGAATGCTCAAAGTATAATTGCAAATGGCCAAGAATTCCAAAAATGTATATATGACTTAACAACTTGACCGGATATCATATGTGTCCAGGAAACTTGGCATAAACCGCAGTTGCTCTTTGTCATTCCAGGATATACAACGATTAGGAAGGATAGGATAGAATTGAGAGGTGGGTGTGCAACATTTGTGAGAAATGGGGTGACATATAGCGAGATAATAATTGATACACAAATGGAATGTGTTGTTATTGAAGTGTGGATGTATATTGGGAGTGTAAAAATATTGAATTTCTATAATCCATGCAATCAATTAACAATTGAGAGCTTATACACAATTGGTGGTGGTAAAGTAACATGGTGTGGGGATTTTAATGCTCTCAGTGTTCTTTGTGGGAGCTCTAATACTGATAGAAATGGTGTAACAGTAGAAGAATATATGGATAAACTATCATTGGTATGTTTAAATAGTAGAAAAGGAACCAGAATGTTAAAATCTCATCACTGTCTTACATAGACTTAACATTAAGTATCAGGATCTATTTCTATAAAATGTCAATGGGACATAATACAGACATCCCAAGTCTCACGGACGTTCCGGGAGTCTCCCGCGTATTGATAGCGGCTCCCTGATGCCCGCAAATTAGTTAAAATCTCCCGGAATCAAGAGTGAGCGAGCAAGAGCGGTTAGACTGTGCTCCAAACCGTATAGCGCGCACGGCAGAGAGGGAGAGAGCGAGAGACCTTGCGTGCGTGTGTGTGTGTGTGTGTGTGTGTGTGTGTGTGTGTGTGTGTGTGTGTGTGTGTGTGTGTGCATCAAGAAGTGAAGACAGAGAGCATCCTGATTGGCCTGTTTCGGTAAGTCAACCAATCAATTGTCAGTGTGGGCGGGCTTTTATCTCTTCTCCCGAACCTAAATAATCAGGACAGTGTATCTAGACACAGGAGCGCCATGGCAGAGGGAGAGTGCCCCAAAAAAAAGGGTCCAGGACACCTCCCTGAAATGACTTTTTGCAGGTTGGGATGCCTGCATAATAGAGGATACAAAGATAGGTAGTGATCACTTCCCGATAATGTGTAGAATTGATATGGAAATGACAAAATACAATTTAAAAAAACATAAAAGTGGAGATTTGAAAAAGCAGATTGGATGAAATGTTATGATGAACTGAATAAACTCAACATAGAGGAGGATACAGATATTTGCAATTATAAATTAACTTCTGTTATAATTAATAGAGCAGAAGAGACGATTCCTAAAACAAAGAATAGTGGAATGAAGAGGTTGTCCCATGGTGGAATCAGGAATGTTCTGAAGCTATTAAACAGAGAAATTAATTTTTTAGGGTTCTGAGAAGGAGTTTAATCCCTGAATCCCTCATTGACTATCAGAGGAAAAGAGCTCAGGTGAAGAGAAGTAACAAGCAGGCTAAAAATAAATACTGGAAAACATTTTTCTCTTCAATAGTAAGAGAAACGCATGGGAGATGTATGGAATCTGTTAAAGAAGATGACTGGAGTATATCAATCCAACAATATACAATCCAGTATTATTAACAGTATTAATAGGAGAAGGGAGAACAGCAGTAAAGGAGGGAGAAAATGCAGAGCTGTTAGTCCAAACCTTTAAAACAGCACATAGTACTGAAAATCTAGATCACAAATACAAGACAAGGAGAAACAAAATTTTGGAACAGAATCAAGACATATTTAATCAGAAACCTAATGGGCAGACAGCTTTAGATAATAAATTTGAGATGTTTGAATTAAAAAGGGTACTAACACAGGTTGGCTATATGGCCCTGGGAAAAGGTATTAGAAAAGGAGAGATTTCTATATAAAAAAGTATAGTAAAGAGTAGATTTTGTGGATTTCTACGTTTTCTTTTTCTGAAATGTGCACTTTAAGAGAAAAGGGGGAGTGCACTTCATTGCATCAGAGTTGTCACATTACTCACAGCTGATTGGTTTAGCATCCGTTAACCCTCTGGGGTCTGAGGGTGTTTTGGGTCCTGGAGTTTTGACATGCCTTGACATTTGTGCATTTCAGTTGCTTAAAAACATATTAATGGCTAAAGTCTGATAACACTGTATTCAGCACAAACTGGGCAACAATAATTTGTGAGCAACATGCATGTACAGGTTTGTATTTTTGAGAAAATAATGTTTTTGCACGGTTTTTGAAAAAACTAAAATTTTAAGTCACTGAAATAAGGTCATATAACACATACTAAACATTTGTCCACAAAATTTTGAGAACTGGATCTTGTAGCCGAGAGTTTTTGCTAAACAATTATGTGAAAACCATCCTGATCACTCATTCATACAAAACAATATAGTAATTAAACTTTTGTAAGACACTTTTAGTGTTAGAAAGGTCATATGCGAGGAGGCGTGAACTATCTTGAATATGGATGTATTTCACACCTGAGGATACAAAGACCCCTCCCCTGGACCTATCAATGAGAAATGTGACAGAAAGAGAATGAATGTGAGGAGACTACTCACAGAATACTCACAGAAGTTTTAAGTTAAAAGAAGTAATCTGGCTATATATTTTCTTTACATAAAGACTTTACTTAATTTTAGACCTACACTACTATTAAAAGAAGTCTCTTCTGCTCACCAAGACTGGATATATTTGATCCAAAATACAGAAACAACATTGATTTTCTGAACTCTTTTAACAATTTAAAAGAATAGTTTTCTATTTAAATATATTGTAAAATGTAAATCGTGATCAAAGCTGAATTTTCAGCATCATTACTGTAGTCTTCGGTGTCACATGATCCTTCAGAAATCATTATAATATGCTGATTTTCTAATATGGGCATATTTAAATGGCATTTTACTCATTTAACCTCATATTTGCAAGCACAAGCTTTGTTGATGATAATGAGGCATTTTAAACACTAGATAAAATATAATCTAAACATTCATATTATTTTTATATCATATTACATATCATATAGCATACAATTTAAATATCTGCTTTAGCCAAAACAGCATTTAAATGTAACTAAAACTTGCTTATTAGGAGTCATATTTCAAATGTCAATACTCTGAATCCTGTCTGGCAAGTCTGGAAACAGTCCCACAAGTAAAATATGTACATGTTTATATAAAATAGCATGTCAGCTAATGAAAACTAAATGACTTACTCATCCGAAATTGTTTCCTCGACTGGATCAAGTCTGTCTTCAAAAACAAATGTTCATCGGAGTCCCGCTCTTCTTCTGAGGAAAATGTTCAATCTTCCATACTATCCTGGAGCTTTCTCGACTGTGTATCATTGTAAACACGCAGAAAAATGAATGAAAAGTGTTTACAACCTCACAGTCGGGGGCGTGCACATTTGCGTTGATTGTCTCATTACATTAGCATATGAATGGCACACTCTGCTGGTGGGTGGGATCACATTACAGATAATGAGATGGACCGGTAAAAACTGTACATCGCTTTATTTCATACAGATTACATTGCAGGAGAATATTTGTTTTAAATTTGAATTGTTTTATTTAAAAGTAGACATTTTAAGCTTTCTTTAGACATATGTTTCATGTTTGTGTGATAAGTATTCGTGGAGTTTCAGTTCATTTTTGTGACGTGTTTCTGAAATATGCTCGTGAACACAGAGACGTCTGATAGCTCACCCTTTTTATTTTCTTTATTTTACAAAAGCACAAGATTTTGTTGTTATTGTAAGTGTACACAAATAAAAGTAGACCCTTTATAGTCTCTAATTATGTCTTACACTTATCTGTATGTCCAAAAATGACAGAGTCATGCTGTAATGACGAAAATATCCAGCAGGACGCACCGGCGCGTCAGTCGACCCCAGAGGGTTAACAATATGTTACTCAGAACAAAACCTTCTGAGACCTGTACCATGAAGTCGGTTTAGGTGGGTAGCCAGGTAAGTTTAAGAATAGTTTGCGCCAACCCTGGGATTTAGGTACCATGAAAGTAGCTTGGCTTTAATCGGTGTTCGTCAACATGGTATCTTATGCTGCACGGCTTACCTGCTCCAGGGCAGGTTATGTTCTGGATTCGAGATTACAGACAGAAATGTGAGAAAAGTCAGATCTAGTTGACTTAACTAATTCCCAGTTTCTGTTGCAATGGGTTCACCTTTTCTTCCAAATCCTGTGGTCATCTCCGCAGGAGAAAAGAGTTTTTAGGGACGGACAAAATCCCCTTGCCTTTCCTGATACCTACTTGTATGAAAGATACTGATTTTCCATGGAAGGAATCTTGTATCTTTGTGAATTTCAGGGTCAGTCACTTTTTTATGCCACGCATTCAAATGTGTGCCATAATAAAAAGCCCAGTGCACTCACCTCAGCAACACATAGACAGTGCATCATCATTTGCTTCATTGCTTCAATGTAAAGCATAACTGTTGTAAAGCAGGTCTGCTGCATACGGACCTCTGTGTGGGAGACTGTGTGTTTGTGTGCTGGAGTCAACAGGGACACTGTATTTCCCTCTACTGCAGAACATAAAGTCAGCCATATTTAAAACTTTAAAAAAGTAGTAATGCATTGCACACATACTCAGTGTCACTGGCTTTGAGGAGCTAGCACCAGGGTCAGATTGTACAGCACCTGTAATCCTATCCATAATCGGCCGTCCCTTATTGCTACTCAGAGACAGTGTACTCTGGAGGAGGTTCCCAATTTCACACGATTTTCTGTTAGCTGCAAACAAGTGTTTGTGATCAAATGTTCACACAAAAATGATAAAATATTGTGGTAAATACTCACCACTTTTAATTATATTTTTATATTTTGTCTTAATCTGCTGCCAAGAATGTTTGTAGTTGGGGTTGCATCTAAAAATCAATGAAAATTAATCTTACTTAGGATGTAACATAATTTCACATTTTTTATATATAAAAATATTTTTATATATATTTACACACACACGCACGCACGCACGCACACACACGCACAAGCACACATATATGTATTCATTTTCATGTTAATTTCAGCATTTAATAATACATTTTTAAAATCAATAGTTGTAACTGTTAACATTAGTTATGCACAGTGAAGTAACATCAACAATTGTATCGGAATTAGCATTAACAAAGATGAATAAATGCTGAAAAACAATATTGTTCATTGTTAGTTCATGTTAGCTAAAACATCTTAACAAATACAACATTATTGTAAAGTTAACATCATATACACGCGCAAACACACGTACATCATATATATATATATATATATATATATATATATATATATATATATATATATATATATATATATATATATACATATACACACACACACATAATTTTACGTTAATATAGAATGTATTTGTTTAATTTACGCATGAACGCGATCAGCAATTTCTCTCCAACACTCATCTATTGCTTTGGCGGCAGAGACAGTATTACTGCGAGCTTGTAATAATGTTTTATATTCCTCATATTTCTGCATAATTATTTCTTGCTCCTCAGAAAACAAATATATGGATCTCGCTCTATCCATTTCCTGGGGTGTAAAGTAATGAATTACAAATACTCACATTACTGTAATTAAGAAGTTTTTCCCAGGAATTGTACTTTAAGTAGTTTTTATAATTTTACATTTACTTGAAGCCAAGATGGAGAGCTGCGGAATCAAGGTTTTAGGTTCCTCAACGGGCGGTAACACTCGAATACCGTGGTGGACAATGGTGGTCAGGGAAGCCGTCCAACTGAAGAAAGAGGCCTTCCGGGATTTGTTGTCCCAGAGGTCTCCAGAGGCAGTTGCAAGTTACCGACAGGCCCGAAGGGCTGCGGCCTCTGCAGTGAGGGAGGCAAAGCAGTGGGTGTGGGAAAATGTCGGAGAAGCCATGGAGAAGGACTTTCGGTCCGCACCAAAGTGCTTCTGGAAAACCATCCGCCACCTTTGGAGGGGTAAACGGGGAACCATCCAAGCTGTATACAGCAAAGTCCTAAATCCCAACACGCCCTCTATGCAAGAGGCTGATGGGGATCAGATTAAATTTCCCTGGAGGAGGTCACTGAGGTAGTCAAACAACTCCGCAGTGGCAAAGCCGCGGGGATTGATGAGATCCGACCAGAAATGCTGAAAGCTTTGGATGTGAAAGGGGTGATTTGGATGACAAGCCTCTACAACATTGCGTGGAAGTCTGGGATAGTGCCTAAGAAGTGGCAGAACGGGGTGATGGTTCCCCTCTTCAAAAAGGGGGGATCAGAGAGTGTGTGCCAACTACAGGGGTATCACACTTCTCAGCCTCCCTGGTAAAGTAAATGGTAAATGATAAATGGTCTGCACTTATATAGCGCCTTTTTAACCTTAACGGTATTCAAAGCACTTTACACTGTTACACATTCACCCATTCACACACACACATTCATACACCAATGGTGGCAGAGATGCCATACAATGTGGAGTCATGGGGGCCGGGATTCAAACCACCAATCCTGCAATTAGTGGCCGACCCGCTACCAACTGAGCCACAGCCGCCCCTATTCAATTTCCCTTGAGGTAGTCAAACAACTACAGGGGTTGTTTACTCCAAGGTGCTGGAGAGGAGGGTTCGGCCGATTATCGAACCTCGGATTGAAGAGGAACAATGTGGGTTCCATCCTGGCCGTGGAACGATGGACCAGATCTTTATTCTCGCAGGTGTAATGTCTCGCAGGTGTAATGGGTTTAAAAATGTTTCTATAAATTTTATGACTTTCACCAAAATTGCTGTGTTTTTGTTCAGTTAATTATTGTTGTGGGACCTCTGGTGGCGACGTTAAGTAATTAGTGGGTTGTTCGCCATTTACCTGTGAAACCACTGCCCTTCCCCCTGCTGAGAAGGTAAAAATGTGCTCGGGTAAAATGAGATTCTTTTTGTAACATAATACATGTTTATCTCACAAAAAATGTTACACTGAATTTTCAGTGATGTTGTGTAACGATATACTAATCGATTGTGATTGTATATGACCAACTTTGTGAAGTTTAGACGTAATTTACTCATCATGTGTAGCGTGGCTGACAACATCTTTTTCAAATGCGGGTGAATCTCTTATTTCTCTTTGTTCTCTTAGATGCATATGTATACAGTGAGGAAAATAAGTATTTGAACACCCTGCTATTTTGCAAGTTCTCCCACTTGGAAATCATGGAGGGGTCTGAAATTGTCATCGTAGGTGCATGTCCACTGTGAGAGACATAATCTAAAAAAAAAAAAATCCAAAAATCACAATATATGATTTTGTAACTATTTATTTGTATGATACAGCTGCAAATAAGTATTTGAACACCTGTCTATCAGCTAGAATTCTGACCCTCAAAGACCTGTTAGTCTGCCTTTAAAATGTCCACCTCCACTCCATTTATTATCCTAAATTAGATGCACCTGTTTGAGGTCGTTAGCTGCATAAAGACACCTGTCCACCCCATACAATCAGTAAGAATCCAACTGCTAATATGGCCAAGACCAAAGAGCTGTCCAAAGACACTAGACAAAATTGTACACCTCCACAAGGCTGGAAAGGGCTACGGGAAATTGCCAAGCAGCTTGGTGAAGAAAGGTCCACTGTTGGAGCAATCATTAGAAAATGGAAGAAGCTAAACATGACTGTCAATCTCCCTCAGACTGGGGCTCCATGCAAGATCTCACCTCGTGGGGTCTCAATGATCCTAAGAAAGGTGAGAAATCAGCCCAGAACTACACGGGAGGAGCTGGTCAATGACCTGAAAAGAGCTGGGACCACCGTTTCCAAGGTTACTGTTGGTAATACACTAAGACATCATGGTTTGAAATCATGCATGGCACGGAAGGTTCCCCTGCTTAAACCAGCACATGTCAAGGCCCGTCTTAAGTTTGCCAATGACCATTTGGATGATCCAGAGGAGTCATGGGAGAAAGTCATGTGGTCAGATGAGACCAAAATAGAACTTTTTGGTCATAATTCCACTAACCGTGTTTGGAGGAAGAAGAATGATGAGTACCATCCCAAGAACACCATCCCTACTGTGAAGCAGGGGGTGGTAGCATCATGCTTTGGGGTGTTTTTCTGCACATGGGACAGGGCTGACTGCACTGTATTAAGGAGAGGATGACCGGGGCCATGTATTGCGAGATTTTGGGGAACAACCTCCTTCCCTCAGTTAGAGCATTGAAGATGGGTCGAGGCTGGGTCTTCCAACATGACAATGACCTGAAGCACACAGCCAGGATAAACAAGGAGTGGCTCTGTAAGAAGCATATCAAGGTTCTGGCGTGGCCTAGCCAGTCTCCAGACCTAAACCCAATAGAGAATCTTTGGAGGGAGCTCAAACTCCGTGTTTCTCAGCGACAGCCCAGAAACCTGACTGATCTAGAGAAGATCTGTGTGGAGGAGTGGGCCAAAATCCCTCCTGCAGTGTGTGCAAACCTGGTGAAAAACTACAGGAAGCGTTTGACCTCTGTAATCGCAAACAAAGGCTACTGTACCAAATATTAACATTGATTTTCTCAGGTGTTCAAATACTTATTTGCAGCTGTATCATACAAATAAATAGTTAAAAAATCATACATTGTGATTTCTGGATTTTATTTTTTAGATTATGTCTCTCACAGTGGACATGCACCTACGATGACAATTTCAGACCCCTCCATGATTTGTAAGTGGGAGAACTTGCAAAATAGCAGGGTGTTCAAATACTTATTTTCCTCACTGTATGTCTAAATGCCCACTGTGTCGCCAGAGGAAATATTTTTCTCCTTGTGTTACAGGTATGTTTATATGTAGACTGTTAAAATTATTATATTGAGATAGATTTGCGTTGCATTGCGATCTGGTGTTTGTTTAAGCAAGGGCAGAGAAGTGTATTTCATGCTGAGAGGGGATACATATGGATATGTCTAAATGCCCACTGTGTCGCCAGAGGAAATATTTTTCTCCTTGTGTTACAGAAATAAACACAGTGCATGAAACGCAAATCCTGGTGTCCAATTGGTGATTTATGTGCTGTCGGATAAGGAGCGTTACACAAGGATCCTGCAGGGTGGATGGTCTACATGTGTTTTGTGGATCTGGAGAAGGCGTATGACCGGGTCGCCCGGGAGAGACTGTGGGAGGTGCTGCGGGAGTACGGGGTGGGGGGGGTCACTTCTTAGGGTGATTCAATCCCTGTACGTCCAAAGCGAGAGCTGTGTCGGGGTCCTTGGTACGAAGTAGAATTCGTTCCATGTGGGGGTTAGTCTTTGCCAGGGCTGCGCTTTGTCACCAATCCAGTTTGTGATATTCATGGACAGGACATCGAGGCGTAGTCGGGTTGGGGAAGGTGTGTGGTTCGGTGGGCTGGGGAACTCATCGCTGCTTTTTGCAGAAGATGTAGTCTTCATGTCATCATTGGTCTGTGACCTTCAGCTCTCACTGGATCGCTTGGCAATCGAGTGTGAAGCCGCTGGGATGAGGATAAGCACCTCTAAATCTGAGCCCATGGTTCTCAGCAGGAAACCGATAGAGTGCGTACTCCGGGTAGGGAAGGAGGTATTGCCCCAAGTGAAGGAGTTCAAGTACCTCAGGTCTTGTTCACGAGTGAGGGGACAATGGAGCGGGAGGTTGGCCAGAGAATCAGGGCAGCGGGGGCGGTACTGCACTCTCTCCATCACACCGTTGTCACAAAAAGAGAGCTGAGCCGGAAGACAAAGCTCTCGATCTACCAGTCAGTTTTCGTCCCTATCCTCTAGTGTTGACAAAAATACCGGTACTCTGGTACTAAGTCGATACTGAAACAAAAAACATTTTACGATACCAGAATTTCTGAAGGTACCGGAGTACCGAGTCTCCGGGGTACCCATGGAGAGTCGGGAACTTTTGAACTCTCACAACAAGCAAAAGATGGCATCAAGCAAAGCTGCTGCGGAGTCTCAACTGAATCTTGTCGAAAAGAAAAGTGGAAAAAGCCAGGTTTGGAAATTCTTTGCATTTGAGGCTGATGAAAAGGGAAACATCATAGATCAGCAAAAACCTATTTGTAAACCCTGCTTTCGCAATTTTATGACGAAAGGAGGAAACACATCAAACTTAATAAAGCACCTGCAAGACAGACACCTGGATTAATTCAAGCAACCAAAGCAGGCTAATTTAAAAGCATATTATCATTTGCATTAGGGCTGAAACGATTAGTCGACATTATCGGGAAAAAAAAATGATGAGAAAAATGTTCTTGTTGTTTGATCTCAATTAACCTAAAATTTAATAGTATTAAACTAATGTCGCGCGTGAGCAGCACTGCAGTTCACGCCTGACGGATGAGAAGAATTACACAGATCACAGTCCAGATGCTCTCTAAACTTTCACAGCTTCTTCTTATGTAGATCCCAAAGTATTAGGGAATGATTAAAAAAATTTATTCAGAAGCATGTACCATTGTGGAATAAGCAGAGCCGGAGCTCTTTAAAGGAAACATACTGGCGTTACAAATGCAGTTATATTTAATGTGTTATAGCTTTATTAAAGTTCAAATAATACAGAAGCAGATCATGTTAATAACTATAAACTCAGAAACTGGCATTTCTCTGTGTGGTCAGCGCCTCTTCTATGAGTCGTGTGAATGTCCCGATCTAAGGGGGAGAGATTGAAACTGCACCGGCTGAGAGAGACTCTGCCTCGGGGACTCTCATCCCTCGAGTGCGCACACTTAATGCAGCTAGATTAGAAAAACATCACAGAGACTTTCGCGTGCACACGAGAAAGAATATTGATGCAGTGAATTTGAATGTTGACAGACTCTCAGTCCATAACATTCTGCCTTTCATATCCTTTTGTGCCCTACACAATAAATTCATGTGATTTAGGAACAACGTGAGGGTGAGTAAATGGCAGAATTTAGATTTTTGGGTGAATAATTCATTTAATAGTTTATGACTGTTGAATTAACAAACAAGGGGAATTGCACACAGTTCAATTTTAAACTTTGAAATAATTGTAACAAATGTGAACACTTTCACAAAAATATTACATAAATATGAATATATACATTTTATATCTGGATCTCAGATAAAAGAAACATGCTAAGCACAGGTTATAATGAGGTTAATATCTCATTCCTTAAATGCAAGTACAAGTCTATTGCTTGATTAGTGTCCTTTGGAAGATCAAAGCGTGTCTCAGCCATGACAGTATTACAAATGTCATAGACAGTAATGTCTTTGTATTGATGTTTAAAATATATCTCTATAAATTCATGCGTATCCATGCACTCAGTATCTTTGAGTAAATGAATGATGGCAATGACGCAATCGGAAAAGAGGTATACACACACCGGAAACTGTAACGGTTTCACGTGCGCACGTGAAAGTTTCTCGCGCACACGCGAAAATATCTGGGATTTTTTTTTTTTTGCACAGGTCACTTCAGGGGCCTCGTATTAGTACGCGATTGCTCGCGACTTATTTAATCATAATATATGTCACTGTGCATTTCTTATTGTGAAGAAAAATGGCAATATGCAGCTTTATTAATAAGAGAGCACTTTGCACATTAGTTTGGAAATTGTTTTTATTCATTCTATTGTATGCTTGTTTTAGTTTTTTTTTTAGTACTTGGTAAAAACTTAAAGTTGCAAAAGTTGAAGCAAATCTTGTATAAGTGTTCAAAAATACTTTAAGCATTGTACAGTTTTGTTATAACTCAAAAATAATATATTTAAATTAAAGTGTTGCTCAATGGCATATTTCTCTTCTTAGTTCTGCTGCTGTTTTGTTAACTTTGTTAATAAATGAGTGTTGTTTAGTGACCTGTTTTTGCTTTGGTACTGAAAATGGTATCGAGTACCGTGAAATTTCAATGGTATTGGTACCGACTCCTGAAATTTTGGTACCGTGACAACACTACTACCCTCACCTATGGTCATGAAGGCTGGGTCATGAGAGTACAACTAGGTCGCGAGTACAAGCGGACAAAATGGGTTTCCTCAGAAGGGTGGCGGGCTTGTCCCTTAGAGATGAGGAGCTCAGTCATCCGTGAGGAGCTCGGAGTAGAGCCGCTGCTCCTTTGCGTCGAAAGGTGCCAGTTGAGTTGGTTTGGGCATCTGGTAAGGGATTAAATTATTTAACCAAGTACAACCTTCCTAGGGAGGTTTTTCAGGCACGTCCAGCTGGGAGGAGGCCTTGGGGAAGATCCAGGATTAGGTGGAGCGATTACATCTCCACACTGGCCTAGGAACACTTCGGGGTCCCACAGTCAGGTTAATGTGGCTTGGGATAGGGAAGTTTGGGGCCCCCTGCTGGAGCTGCTGCCCCCGCCACCCAACTTCAGATAAGCAGTTGAAGATGGATGGATGGAAATTTACTCGAGTAAATTTTCAGTGGTGTAACTGAACTTTTACTGTGCTATTTTCCCACCATCTGTGTTTGCTAATTCCCTGTCCTGATTTTATTTTTATCTATCAACATGATTTAGAAATGAACTTAAGGTAGAGTCTCGTGACACCATCCAATCAAATCACACATAAAAAAATTTAATGGCAGCTGTAGTCTGGCGCCAACTGTGGAGGATGCCTCAAGCACAGTTCAACACCTGAACATTATAGCAGCACCTATAAGGGCTTTTCGCAGTGAAAAAGACCAATTGCATGACTGTGTCATGTGAGTTTATCTAGCTCAAGCCAGATATCAGCATTAAGCCTGCCTCTAATTTGAAGAAACATATCGAGGTAAATTTCATATTTATGCTTACTAGATTCTGTGTCTATAACGTAGCCTATAATTGATCTATCTAGCACTGAGATTATTAGGCTGCTCTGAGAGATTAATGTTATGTTATCAAAAGGCTGGGCGATAAAACAATCTAATATTCCACCAGTCACAAACTTAAGAAAATTGTGTATCATGCATTAGAATGAGAACACAACTATTTCTGGGCTTAAAAGATACAAGAACTAAATCAATGAATCATGTGCTACTTAAAGAAATAGTTCACTCAAAAATGAAAATTCTCTCATCATTTACTCACACTAATACCATCTCAGATGTGTATGACTTTCTTTCTTCAGAAGAACACAAATTAAGATTTATGGAAGAATATTTCAGCTCTGTAGGTCCATTCAATGTAAGTGAAGGGTGCCAAAATTTTTATGGTACAAAAAGCACATAAAAGCAGCATAAATGTAATACATACAACTCCAGTGGTTTAATCCATGACTTCAGAATTTATATGACAGGTGTGGGTTAGAAACAGATCAATAATTAAGTTCATTTCTGCTAGAAATTCTTCTTTCTGCCCAGTAGGTGGCAATATGCATGAAGAATGTGAATCACCAAAAACACAAGAAGAAGAATGAAATTTAAAGTGGAGATTGACTGAGCAGGGAGGAGAATTAATAGTAAAAAAAGGAATTAAATATTGATCTGTTTCTCACAACATCTATCATATCACTTGGTTAAAACCACTGGAGGCACATGTATTAGACTACTTTTATGCTGATTTGTGTTATTTGTGGAACTTCAATATTTTAGCATCGATTCACTTTCATTGTATGAAAATAACAGATATTCTTCTAAAAATCTTAATTTGTGTTCTGCAGAAAATGATTTTTTTTTTTTTTTTGGTGAATTATTCCTATTTAAGCATGATGTAGCCCCTGTACCAAACACATTTTCCCATGCCTGCACTACCTCCCCTATTGTGCAGGACATCACATGCCAAGTTATCCTGCTTGGTTAGCATTTTTTTTGCATTCCTTGCATTGTTTTGAACATGTTTTTGCGCAACAATAATGCTCTGTCGGCAATCTCGGCATTAAGGGAAATTTAGACCTTATACATAAACTGATTTTAATGTCATTGTTTCATACATTACGATATAAAATGGTGATCAGTGTATTGAAAATAACTTTTTATCTTTTCATTTCTGTCATCATGTCTACCTTTTATTTTTTGGAATCAGATTCATGTTGTGTTTATCATATGTTATGTATTTTAAAATTTGGCACACAGTGTTTATTATAAGGGGGCATAGGTTTTGCAACTCAGTACTCAATACACTACTCTCGGTACTTTGAAAAGAGCTACTCTTTTACTCTTAATTGAGTGGTTTTTAGGACAGGTACTTTTACTCTACTCACACTACATTTTTGGGAAGTAACATTACTTCTACTTGAGTGTGATTTTTCAGTACTTTTTCTACCCCTACACATATCGAACCCGATTGGTGGTTCAGTGCCAACGTCACTCTTTTATGTAAGCCTGAGTTGACAGAGAAAGTTGATGAGCTGCATCATGGTACCAATAAAGCCTGTTTACATTGGTTTGGTTTTGTGAGGTTTTTTTTTAAACCCACTACGGTTTACTTTGATGTTCCAAAGCAGTCCATTCTAGAATTCCTGCATCTTCATATCCCTCTGTCTGCACCCTTCCTGCTAAACCTGTTTCTTTGTTTGCTTCCTTCTGTCTTTGTGCCATCTGTTGTTCAGCTTAAAGTGATAGTACACCCCAAAAAAATGATTTGTCATCTTTCACTTACCCTCATGTTGTTCCATCTAAAAAGTGTATGACTTTCTATCCTTTTGACAGAAACAGGCCCGCTGTCCCTTTAAGCTGCTGAAACAGGAAGTCGTGAAAAAAGACACCAGGCTGCCAAAGCAAAACAAGGAAGTGTGGGCAGCTGTGAATGTGCAGATACAATAGAGCAGCAGAGTTTGTTTCTTTCGTACAACTCATTGAGAACTGGCCAGTGAGAAGGAAAGGAATTAGCTACAATTTTAAAAGATAAAAGAGAGAGAGAGAGAGAGAGAGAGAGAGAAGCACACTCTCTTTACATACAACAACTCACAGTGGATCAGAAGAGACTAAGAAACGTCGAAGAAAAATAGAGTCCACTTCAGAAAGGTAGGACTGAGGGGCACTGAACGATAAACACATATCGAACAAATGTGAGGTTGAGGGAGGGGGAACATTACCATAATGCTTTTGAGACAGGACATGTGGACAAGGAACTTTAGTGTTTCCACATGCAGCAGCTTTGAGGCATGTACCATGAAGGTAGCTGAACAGGATTCGTTTTGTGTTGACAAACCCAAACCGATGTAATCAGGCTTTATTGGTACCATGACGCAGCTCATCAACTTTCTCTGTCAACTCGGGCTTTGATCATTAAGCTATGATTTCTTTTTTTTTTTTTTTTATGCAAAGAACAAGAACATACAAAAGAAAAGGCATACGTACATCACCTAATATCAACCCAAAAATAAAAGGAGACAAAAATAAATAGAGAGAAAAAAAAAAGATAATAATAATAAAGTATATAACAATAAAAGAAGAGGTAGGCCATTACATCACAAAAATGTTCACATGAAGAGATCAAATGCAGTGCAGATTCTAACAGTCCTTATGGCTTTCTTATTAGTAGATACTGAAATCAAATTTAAATAGTTTTCTATTTCTTTTAAGAAGACAGAGAAGATAGGTTTACAGTTTAAAAATTTGCATTTGTGAATATAGAATTTGCTTAGGAAAATAATTAATTTAATAACAAAACAGACATTTTCGTTTGTGGGGTCTGAATCAAAATACCCAAATATAATGTTTCTCATATTTATTGAGAAGCCTGGCAAAATCTTACACTTGATAAAAACATCAATATCATTCCAGAGCTTCTGAGTGTAATGACACGACCAAAATAAATGAACCACTGTTTCATCAGAATTCACACAAAAAGAGCATGTTAGCTCAATGTCAGATTTAAATCTTTGTATACATTTCTTAACGGGATAGAACCTGTGTATCAACTTAAAGGAAATTTCTTTCACTTTATTTGTGAGAATGAATTTCTGCTGTAAAGACCAGATTATTTTCCAATTAAGGTTACCAAACAAATTATTCCAAAAGGAAATAACAGGTGGAACAGAAATCAAATCCTTAAGAAATAAAGATCTTATTTTATAGTTTTTAGCTTTCGACTCAGAAAAACAGATTTGACCAACAGAAGTATCACAAGGTTTAGGAAAGGATGCAGTAGATCAGGGGTCTCAAACTGCCGGCCCGCGGGCCATTTACGGCCCCCCCTCCCTCCGGCCCGCAACTGATGTAAAAAATATAACATAATCCGGCCCGCAAAACTATAATTTTTTTTTTTATAGTTGCCTCATGCCAATTTAAAATACCCCTTCATATTAGAACATGAATATTAGAAACAAGAACACGATTCAATAAAATACAAAATAATTAAAAAACATGAACGCGTAAAAAAAAAAAACCTGCGCATTCTGGCATATTTGATAAGAGAGCTGATTTTGGTCACATGAGGTTATTTGTTTGGCTGCTAACAGAAACGAAAATATGTCTCTTTCCAAAACGAAAAGAAAAGTGGATGATGAAAACAGACAGTTTCAAGAAAGATGGACATTGCAGTATTTTTTTGTGGAGTTTAATGGAAATGCTACCTGTCTGATATGCAAAGAAAAAGTCGCAGTCCTAAAGGAGTATAATCTCAAGCCTCATTACTCAACTAAACATGGAGAACAATATGAGAAGTACCAGGCAGACGAGAGAGAAAAAACAGCCATGAAGTTGAAGAGAGAGCTAACATCCCAGCAAAGCCTTTTCCACAAAGCCAAAAAGGATGCTGATGCTGCAGTTGAAGCAAGTTATGTGGTGAGTGAGTTGATCGCTAAAGCAGGAAAGCCGTTCACTGAAGGGCAGTTTATGAAGGATTGTATGTTAAAAGTCGCTGATATTCTATGTCCAGAAAAGAAGGGCTTGTTCAACAATCTCTCTCTATCGGCAAAAACAGTGGCAGAGCAGATTAGCGAGTTGTCGAGTGACATTTATGATCAGTTGCGCGCCAAAGCTAGAGTTTTCACTGCGTACTCTGTGGCGCTTGACGAAAGCACAGACAAAACAGACGTTGCGCAGCTAGCCGTTTTCATCAGGGGCATTAATGAACAATTTGAAGTGACGGAGGAGTTGTTGAGTTTGTGTCCAATGCACGGCCGTACCACAGCCAACGATATATTTCAGCAGCTGTGCGCCGCGATTGAGCGCGCTGGTTTGCCGTGGAACAGACTAGTAGGCATTACCACTGATGGTGCCCCATCTATGACAGGCAAAAAAAAACGGATTAGTAGCGCTGGTACAAAGAAAGTTAGAAGAGGAAAATGCAGATCCAGCAGTTGTTCTGCACTGCATTATACACCAACAGGCCCTGTGCAGCAAATGCTTGAAATATGAACATGTCATGTCTGTTGTCCTAAAATGTATCAATTTCATCAGGTCGAGAAGTTTACAGCACCGCCAGTTTCGGGCCTTTTTAGAAGAAATTGAGTCAACATATGGTGATGTACATTACTTTACTGAGGTGCGCTGGCTCAGCAGGGGGAATATCCTGAATAGATTTTATGAGTTAAGAGCAGAGGTGAAGAGATTCATGGAAGATGGCAGAATGGATGTTCCTGAATTTGATGATCCTAAATGGGTCATGGACCTTGCATTCTTAGTGGACATAACACAGGAGCTGAACATCCTTAACTTGAAGCTCCAGGGTCCTGGTCAGCTCATCACAGCAGCATATGAAAGTGTGAAAGCCTTCTCCACAAAGCTGAGATTGTGGAAAACTCAGCTTTCTGCAGAAAACCTCAGTCATTTCACTACATGCAGATCTCTTGTGGCGGAGGGCACAGCATTCAGTGGTGACGAATATGCCTCTGCTATTGACAACCTACTGGAGGAATTTGATCAGCGGTTTGCTGACTTCAAGTCACACCGTGACACTTTCCAGCTGTTCGCAGATCCCTTGGACGTGGAGAGTGTCCCAAGTGTGTTGCAAATGGAACTTATTGAATTGCAGTGCAACAGTTAGCTAAAAACTAAATTCAGAGAGGCACAGGGAAAAGCAGACAAGATTGGACAGTTTTTGAGAGAGTTACCTCCATGCTACCCAGAGCTGTCCAAAGTGTTCAGTCGGGTAATGTGCCTTTTTGGAAGCACATATCTGTGTGAGAAACTTTTCTCAACTATGAACTTCAATAAATGCAAGTACAGGTCCAAGCTTAGTGATGCCCATCTTGAAGCTGTGCTCAGGGTTTCAACTGTGACCTCCATCAGGGCAAACGTGGCTCAGTTGTGTGAGCAGAAGCGCTGCCAGGTGTCTGGCAAGAAATAGAATAGTGTGTAAATGTATTCAGGGATTGCATGTGTTCACTGCAAGGTTGTTAGTTCAGTGCAAAGGTTTGACCATTTATTTAAGTTAAAATAAAGTAAGGTGAAAAGAGTTGCACTAACTGTTAAAATTATATTAAATATATTGTTAAATAGCCTATATCTGTTTTATATACTGATGTATGACACAAATGTATTAGTTCCATAATCTGAAGTAAATGAGCGCTAACGTTTCAGCAAGTGAAGTAAATTTCCAGAAAAATATTGTGCTTTCTTGTGCTTGAATGGCCCTCCTATGAGCTTTCGTTCCCAGCAGTGGCCCCCAGCAAATTTGAGTTTGAGACCCCTGCAGTAGAAAAAAAGCATACATAAACCAGAGGGAATAGCACCCATTACTGTAGCAAATTCATTTGGGGTTACTGGTATTTGGTATTCAGAAAGAAATTCTGAATATCTGAATAAAAGACCGTGCTTATTAAACAAATGATCCACTAAAATGAACCCATTACTGAACCAATTATCATAAAATAGAGACTTATTCTTGAATAAGATGTTCTTATTGTTCCAAATAAAACATCTCTGTGGAGAAAAGTTATGTTTATAAATTAGAGCCCATGCTAAGAGAACCTGATGATGAAACTTGGAGAGTTTGATAGGGAGTTTGGATATATCATAATTACACATTAAGAGAAAATTAATGCCACCAAGTTGTGAAAAAACAAGTTGAGGAAAAACATTCCAAATAGAAGATGGCTTGGCTAGGTACTGATTCAGCCAATTAATTTTGAATGTATTGTTGAGGGAGTCAAAATCAATAAAATTCAGACCACCATTATTATAAGAGTTTAATGTGACTGATTTTCTCATATAATGAGACTTAATTTTCCATAAGAATTTTGTTAAAACCTCATTAATTAACTTAGAAGAGGGCTTATCCACAAAAAGAGACTGAGCTGCGTAGGACAAACGAGACAGACCCTCTGCCTTAGTGAGCAGTTTTCTTCCTTTTAAGGACAGATCCCTTTGTAACCAGCAATTGCATCTTCTTTGAGTCTTGGTAATAATAGGTTTGAAGTTTGCTGAACACCTACATACATCTTTAGTAATTTGTATACCTAAATATGTTACCCTATTTTTAACCGTAATATTCTCAATTGATGTTAGAGAGCAATTTTTAATGGGTAGCAGTTCACATTTATTAAAATTTAGATTTAATCCAGAGGCTTCAGAAAAGGACTTAAGAATACCCAAAGCCACTGGAACTTGTGAAGAATCATTCAAGAATAAAGCTGTATCATCCGCTAATTGACTCATTTTTATTTTAGTGTTACCAAATGTGATACCCTTTAAAGAGCTACCATTGATATGTACGCTAAGGAATTGTGTTGCAATTAAAAATAGGTAAGGGGAAACTGGACATCCTTGTCTAACTCCTCGTTTTAAAAAGAATCTAGGTGAAGTACCATTACTTAGCTTAATTGAGCTGTTTCCGTTTATGTAAAGCATTTGGACCATCTTGCAAAAGGAGTCGCCAAAGCCAATTTTTCGAAGAGCCTGAAATAAAAATTTGTGTTCCAATGTGTCGAAGGCTTTGTAATAATCTAAAAAGAAAATGAAGCCATCACTGTCAATTAATTTCAAAAATGGTTAATGAATTTCAAAAATCTGGGCAAAATTATTTATTGAGGAATTCTGAATGAAATGACTGTCTGTCATGTAAACACGGAAATACAAATAAAAAAACCCATTGAACTCAAGTGTCATCATGAAACAAATAAAACAAACACTGCGCTTTAACATCAGCAACATCCAATCAAATCACTCCTTGTGACTTTTTTGAGCATGAAATTCGCGCCTTGCCGCCTACGTAGTCTACGTAGCCTACTGCAGCTCTCTACGTTCTTTTACTGTCTATGGTTCAATGAGCAGCCGACAGGAGCTGGCTGCAGGACGGCAATGAGCAATTTTTAATATTCTATCACACTATAACTACTCGAGAGTCTGCTCTTGAGACTTTGTTCTAATTTTCGGGACAATTAGGGCAGGATTCGGTATTCGGGACAACTGCTTGGATTTCGGGACTGTCCCGAATTTTTCGGGACGTCTGGTCACCCTAACCTTTAGTAAGAATGGTGCTATACTATGATTAAATAGCTTGTAAAATTCTGAGCTGAGTCCATCTGTTCCGGGAGATTTGTTGACTTTTAAACAGTAATAGCTTCCTCTATCTCCTTCAGTGTAATAGAGGCGTCACAAAAGTGTTTATCTAAATCACTTAACTGGTTTATTTTAGGTAATGATTGAAAGAAATCATTCATATGTTGTTGGGAAAATTTAGAAGTATACAAATCACTGTAAAATTGGGCACAGAACTTTGCGATATCCTTAGGGTCATCACTAATATTACCGTTAATCATTAGTTCTTGAATTTGGTTATTTTTAGCTTGCCGTCTTTCCAATCTGAAAAAATACACAGAGTTCTGTTCACCCTCTTCAATCCATTTTCTGCGCGACCTAATAAATGCCCCTTAAAGCCCATGGTGCAGGTTAAACACCACTGTCGATTAATGGGTAGATAAAGCAGCCAAGATATGTATATAAAGTTAGAAATGTCTCCAAAATGGTGTTAAAGTCCAGTTTTTGGTTAGAAACGGTTATTTTTTACGCGATTCGGCGATGACGTCACATGAGGTAGACGCGGTGGAATGTAGCCTCAGCCGTTCTCAGCTACTTGAACTAATTCTAGCAGACTAGCACTGACTACTATGGCGTCTAACTGGGATGAGGAAGAGGTGGCAAGACCCACAGTTAACATTTATGATGGCCCACAGCCATACAATTTCGAACCGTTTAGACGTGAGAGGGCGAATGAGGACATACCGAGAGCAGATGGCCGTCAAAGACAAATAAATGCATGGTCAGAGGAGAATGAATGGTGAGTTGCTATCATTTAGAAATGCAGCAATGACCGCTGGAGCTAGTAGTCTATGAACAGCAGTGCATACAATAACTTTTATGCTTTATTTCTAAGCTTTTACCTCTTTCTCCGGTGAAAATGTTGTTTCGCCGTAGCCGACGCCGAGTAGGCGTCGTCACTGTGATTATTGTTGATAGTGCCAACTAGTTTTCCTCGTGATTGATTGTCATTGACACCGTCAGGCTTACCGGGAGACGGAGTGAGTGAGTAGTAAGCGTCTGTGTCGCTGTGTTTGGCAGGTGTCTGTGTGGGCGGTGTCGTCCCATGGAAACTGTGGTGGAGAGCTTGTGTTGTAGGGAGGTGAGCGCTTTTGGTCGCTGGTTGAGGATCTCACCCCGCGGCCAGCAGATGTAACGTGCCTAACGCAGCATCCTGGATTTGAGGCATGCTGCCTGAATCCGTTTGTGCTACAAATAGCATATTCACACTTCAGACAGGATCATGGTCCCCTTCAAGCCAGCACGCACGAGTATGTTCATGGTTTATGTTTACTTTACCAATGTTTTTACACTGAGTCCTTTGAACAACAGCAATAGGTGACAGGAGATGTGTTGCATGCACAAACATGCATAAGAGACAGGCTTCAAATGACGTTTCCAACCTACTTACAGAGTTTAAAACTTAAGAATCTTTCCTACTTATTCCTAGGCAATACCGGTACACTGCGTACAGGCAGGCTATACGCTGGGCTTATGGAGTTTTAGGGAGGAGTATAAGGAGGCCTCTACCCTCTTGTGTGGTTTCAACCATCAGACAAAACTTCCAAAGTGGTGACCAAACCTATCAGGGCTTTCAATGGCCTCGTTTGGATGAGAATGAATAAAAATAATTGTTTATTCTGTTGTGATCGCCCAATTGCCCTTAAAATGTTATAAAGTACACAGAACACATGAATTTTAATAAGAAAAAACAGTTTATTGGCATTGCTTGTAAGGGTTACTAAACATTTACTGAACAAGGACAAGGATTACTGAACAAAGACACAGGCTGCAAGTAAACAAATCTATATAAAAAAGCCCACTGATGAAGGGCTAGACCTGAAACCTTTGCACATTGTTTCTTTTGCCTGCAAAAGTGTGGTCTTACCTGAGGGTCAACTGATGGTTCTCGCACTCACTCACACTCACTTACTCACACAGTCACACACAGTCACTCACACTCACACACACTCTTTCATGAATGCATATGCAGTGATACATGCAAAAGCATATCAAGCTGACACACAGTGAACCCAGACAACACCGCACACAGAGGTTGACAAGGCACAGGTAAAATGATTGGTAAATTATTTTGAATTACATAAAAAAAATTTCATGCAAATAACAGACAGAGGAGCAGCATGCAGGACCCCTTGAATGGGGTACAGCGACAATTAATGCCACTTACAAAGACGAAAAAAGTAATGATTTAGTGCAAAGTAAAACCAAAGCAACAACACACAAAACATGCAGAATACAGGAAACCACCACCAAATGAGATGACAGGGACAGAAGGAAAGAAGATAAATAACAACTAAAATAAATATTTACAACTAAACCATTGGACTTGTCTGTGGAAAAAAATAATAATAATAATGTGAATTTAGGTTCTCTTGTAGCGTGACTGCCGGGCTAGGAAGAGGCTGATGGCCTCCTCCTTAGGAACCTGTTCGAAGGATTTAGCGATGGTGGCGGGTGCATCGGAGGACAAATTAGCGCTAACCTCTCGAAGAGCTGCAGGTGAATGGGTGTAGCTTTCCTGAAGGGCCTTCATCAATGATGTTGCATAACCTGCAGATATAATAATAATAATACTGAATAAAGATCATTGCCACTGATCACAGATGTCTCGTGAGCCATCTCAAAATATGATAGAACTGCATGACACTGCTTACTGTATGAGGCTGCCTCTTTGATGGGACGCACCACATGGGCACCTTTTCTGAAGCCGGATACCGCGACGCAGTACTTCTCCGTCCCATCACTTTTCCGTGCTGTCTCGCGGTTGGCATTGTGATTGTAATGCAGCGCCGCCAAGAGAAGCCTACAAAATAACACATTTGAGATTTTTTTTTACTACAATAGGCATGATAATAGGTACTATTATTACTATAAAAGGCATAATAATTGGCTGTATTATTCCTTGGATAGCACTGACCTGCTATACATCCCAACGTTTGAAAACCCTGTGTGCTTGGGTGCGAAGTGCAAGATGAGGGAGTGGTAAGCCTCAAGGGAGAATGTCTGATGCTGTGGAGACAGCTGTCGAACATCTTTCAGTAAGGCAGTCCTCGTGATTATGTTCTCCAACTTTACTGCTGCCAATGAGCCTGCAAAGACCAAGACAGGGAGGCAGACAGACACACAGATGGAAAACGTATAAATAGACAAGATAGATTCAGACAAAAAGTCTTTTTTTAATGGAAACACATGAAATGGTCCTGCATATGAATTATAGCAAACATAAACAGTAAACAGAATGTTATGAGATTGCCAGGGAATGAAAAAATAATTTAATCATCATAGGTCACATGTTAAAGCACTCAGACAGCAAATACAACAAAACTGTAGAGCGTACATAATACCACATGCTGTGTGTACTGTACCTGGGTCCAGCCACTCTTTGTTGCGCTGATCCCCGTCTAGAGGGCCATGGGCACAACTGGAGAAAGCAGGGGTGTCATGGTCATGGATGTCCTGGATGTGGTTGACTAAACTTTTCCATTTAGCCTCCATGACAGCTGGGTTGCCGTCTGGGGTTGAGGCTGCAGTCCAATAGAGGTGATTCACTATAGCAGGCCTCCACAGCTGTAGTTGGTCACACTCTTTTGAAGCTGCATCCAATGCCTTCCCCAGACCTGTTTTAGAACAAATGGTATTAATTGATATGCACTAACAAAAACTGCTTCAAGGTTCCAACAATGGATACATACTTTTGGCAATGTGCCACACATCAAAATAATGCCGTGTCCCTTCAGGGCTCAGCTCCTCTCTCACCCATTTGGCAACCTAAGGAGAAATAAACAAACTTTTGTGGATGATTGACCTGTGTGGCCCTCCGTGTATCAGCAAACCACAAACATCCAGCTTCAGTGCAATTCAGACGTTTACATTCTATACTGCATTTTTATTGTAAATACCTGGCGATGGCGGTCCGTGATCAGCGTTGCTAAATGCAGGTCCTTTCCCTCAGCAGGCCAACACTGCGCTTGAGCCCTTCAAGCTCACACCATGAGCTGTTGGGGACCTCTGAGCTCTGCAACATGACATAACAGTGTAAGTGTAAAATGCTGGTGTTGTTGAAGGAGGCGTGAATGAACCGACGCGTTGCTGGTCCAAGCATTACGATACACTGTACTCTAGTTAGGCAATACACAAAGCTCTAAGCATCGTTGTACTAGTGGAAAGATGTTATATTAATATACAATCAGTTTACTAATTTGCAGAGTTCATTTCTTTGTCTAATAACATCAGGTTTACCTGAACAAGCTGAACATCCACCACCTTGTTCACTCTGTCCTCGATCAGAGAGTAGGATCCATACTTCGCGCAGTGCCCAGGAGAATCTGATCTGGAATTAATTACAAATTTGAATTAGGTTTCAAGTTTTTAATAACCAAGGTCTGTAAAGACAATCCACCATGTCATCTGCAAATGCCAACTAAAGCCACCCTACATGATAACAAATAAAAAATTCAAAATGTGCAACTGGTCTATGAGCTCTCACACTGGTTTACCTGCAGTCACCAGCAAGAACTAGCCCGCCATCCATTGCCCGTAGGTCACTAAAATTCTTCGCTTGATCGTTTTGCCAGGCCTGAACGATTACAGGGATGGTGTAGCGGTGCTGATGGCGAAAGTAACTGCTCGCACTGATGCACTGCAGGCCAAACAGAGTCAACATTCTTAATGTCTGGGTGGCCAAACATCCAGTGAAATGAATGGCCCCGCTTAACAGGAGGTTGCAGGTCGGCATGTTCCTGTGGAGCATTGGCTGGTTTTGCCAGAAACGGTGGTAGCCACATGATGCACAGACCTAGATATGTAAAAAAAAAAAAAAAAAAAAAAAAGAAGAAGAAAAAAATTAAAAAGTGTAATCAACAGTATATCAGGATTCAATATAGATTAGGTACTGTACATTACTGGTCAAAGGTTTCATGTTTTCAATGAAACAGACATGACCAATACAGTATAACACTCAAATATGATGCCATCACAAACCAATAGACTAAAGCCAGCCTGGTACATACATTGTAAATTAAATTAACTGGCAAGACAGTCAGAGCTATCAGATTGTAATTAGATATTCTGATTTTCTAATCAGATGGCCTGCTGCGTAAACAAAACCGTACCTGCTTGATCTTAAGAAAAGTTCCTTCCTGCTGCACGATGCTACTATCTGACCTCTCACAACAGGCCGGACAGATGACAAAAAGGCCCATCAGCTCCTCTTGGCAAACAATGAATTTGTCAATGCCACTACAAGAACAAAAAAATTGTTGTTGGGGGGGGCATTCAAACTACCAAAGCAACAGTACACAAAAATGAGCATTCAAAATGGTCTATGTTGGTTTTAAACTATCTCACTTGTGATGGGGGTCACACGTGTAAGGTGGCTCCTCATGCATCGGCTCTTCGGGCACCCACGATAAGTCACTGATGACAGAGGCATTATCATCATCTTCTTCTGTCTGTTCAGGACTAGCAAGAGGAGTGGAGGTTTGTGTGCCGAATGATGTCTGTGTGCCCACGCTGACCATCTTGGGCTTCAGGTTAACCTGCACAGCTGTGGAGAGGCAGTAAACATACCCAAACATGAGACAATCATGGCAAATCTAAACTGGTATGTTTTTTGGTGTAGGCTATGTATTAATTTAATCAATGTGTATGGAAATGTTCTGATTGCATAGATACTGGCAATGTTTTAGAGACTATATCTAATAACTACCCCTTAAAATACCCAAGTTTTACCGTGAGACCATCGGGGGCTTCAAAGAACACTGTGTCCCAGCGTCAGAAGTGGAGGAGGGCAAGGGCTGATCCCCAGTATCGACACTCTCCACAGTGTCTACACTGTCCACAGTCTCCTGCTGTGAGGCGTCTGTCAACATCTTGCGAAAACAAATATGAAAAAGGGTCAGCAAAATGCAAATGGGTGTAGTGGTGAAATAAGAGGTGGGTATACTATGAATACTTAGAACAGTGATTTGCAAGCACATTGGGTGTACAAGCACATTGCAGGAGTACATGGAAACATTTAATCATTTATTTTCAACTTGGAAGTACTGAGAATTATTTACTTATCATCTTTGAAATTCCAAGAAGATAAGTAAATATTCCCAGTCATTTCATAAGTCCATCAATAAAATGGGACGTGTGTGCTACAACTAACGTTAGTTTCCCAGTGGAAACAATAACCTATGGCACAGCCATAAAGCTTTCATGATGATATGGACTTTTACTTCAGGGCAATTTTGTTATTATTCTAATTTTTATTCGTGAATCATGAAATATGCTCTTCTAATGTCAGAGTGATCGTGCTTGTAAGTTAGTGGAGGCTGTGTCAAAGGGAACACGGTATACAAAATACACACAGAGCTCGCTAACACGCAGCTTGTAAACATTAACGTTAGCATGATGCTTATCGTGGCAATTTCTCGCTTGCGGCAGACGGTGTCTCTCGACCTCGGGACGGGGCAAGCAGAGAGGTTTGCGTTCACAGACGGCACGGCGGTAGGAAGTATTTTAGCACTCCTCTCACTCTTTAATCCAAGTGAGACCATTTTAGCATCCCCTGAGTGGTAATCCTCCTCTTTGAAATGCGCGCTGCATATTCACGAGTAGGCGGTGACAGAGCTAGCTGAAAAATCTGCCCGCCTAATCTTCACAAACTGCACCCAGCTTCGGAAGATCCCTTTGTCCTTGTGGAAGGAATGGACCCTATGTCCAGTTTTGCTGGAGTTCTTGCACCCGCCACAAACACAGTAATAAACCATTTTGACTAACGTTATTTATGATCTACTCTTTATCTATCTCTAAGCTATCTGTTATGCTATGCTATCTCTCACTATCTATGCTATTCTATCTATGCTATGCTATTCTATCTATCTATCTATCTATCTATCTATCTACTTATAAATCTGTCACTGTCACTCTTTCACTTGTTAGCTACTCCTCGTCTCACTCTCCCTCAATTGTAAGGCGGGCCGCGGGCTTTCTTCTGTCGTCTAACAGTCAGCGAGTACATCATGTGACGTCATGGAATGCATTGTGGGAGAAATAAGAATAATCGCTAAGCTGTAGCTAAAAGCTAACATATCACCTACTTTTCCGTATTATATTTCTTTTTTGTAGTACCCTACAACATCAAATACAATGGATAAATGTTTAAATGTTTATTACCAACTAGAAAATTGCCAGGACTGAGCAGGCTCCAAATTAAATTGGAGATCAAACAGATCTCAGTACTTGAAATTATTTAACTATGTACACTTTAGTATGAACACTATGAATATTTATTAATGCAACTTTCTCTTGCTCTTTCTCCCTCCCTAGCCAAATAACAAATAAAACCGTTTGAGACCTATCTGCAGTTTCAATGTGCTTTTATGAATTAAAGTATGGTATGGTGATTGAATCTCTTAAAGCTGCGCCAGCTGGGTGGTCAAGTGTGACGCCCGTTTCACACATACTCCGTTTGCAGTGTGTATGCGGTGCATATTTTTTTCCGTACCTATGTTAACAGGTTAGAGCTTTTACACTGCATGCGGATGCAGTCCGTCTATCCGTTCCAGTTGCGGTGCGTATACAGCAGTGCAGCGATGGTTTACGGACCGAGTCTATTTTTGCTGTGCTGCACCGCACTGAATTAAAGTGGCAGCGCATTGTTCACATTAAAATAGACATAGATTGTCAAGAAACTATAATAATTTCATCATATACACATAATTACAGTTAATGTGTTCTACAGTTACTAAATTACAGGGTCAAGAAAAACAAAAAAGTATGATTATAGTCCCAAAAGATGCAAAATGCCATCATATATGATTTTTTTACCCTAAAAAAAGACAGAGTGAACCCAAATGCATCTCATTCTTCTACTTATTAGCAACAGATATAGCACGATAGCTTCTTCTGTCAACAACTCAAACTACATGTAAAACAAAGAATCACAATGATTAAAATTAATTGTCATACTGTTTCAATGCCTTAAACAATCTCAAAGTTAACGTTTGGATTTAAAATCAAAATTCCTTACACATTTTTTATTTTGTGGCACACAGAAACTGCGGATCAGTAGCGCACTGCAAACGCAGCATATGTGAAAGCACTATAGCGCGTGCTGCTCCTGTACCATATACGCACCGCATACGTACCGCATATGCACTGCACACGGAGTATGTGTGAAACGGGCGTGATGGGGTCAATTTCGTCGGGGAGAAGCTGGTTTTGTGGTGTTACTTGCTCCTTTCTGATAGTGGCAATATTGTGCAGAATGGCATATGCAGCAACTATCTGTGATTCCTGCTCTGGTGACACTCTTAAGCACTGAAGACAGTTGAAGCGTATGCTCCTATGACTGTAGGGAATCCTAACATATGATTTAAAAAAAAATAATTCTAGACATTTAAGTGAAATCTGCTTTCTGAAAAAGGAAAAAAGTGAATGTTAAATTAGTTAATGTGATTTCACTCTATCAATATATCTTCCTGGCAATTTTATAAAAGCCATCTTTTATGGACATGGTCGATAAATGTCCGGAGAACACAATGATTTTGTCTTTCCCTAAAAACTCTTTCTCTGCAACGTGCTCGTCTAAAAATGTGTGCCGAGATGTCCACAGGATTTGGAAGAAAAGGTGAAGGCATTGCAACAGACACTGGGAATTAGTTATGTCACCTAGATGTGACTTTGTTCCCAGATGATTGGTCAAATTTCAGTCTGAAATCTCAAATCCAGAACTTAACCTGCCCCGGAGCAGGTTAGCAGTGCAGCATAAGATACCATGGCGACGAACTACTTATTAAGCCGAGCTACTTTCATGGTACCTAAAACCCAGGGTTGACTCAAACTAATCTTAAACTTACCTGGCTACCCAACTAAACCAGATTCATGGTACAGGCCTCAGGTTTCTAGTCTAATGTAAGCACAAAATTTGGGGTGGTGTAGAATACTGATGAAATATCTGGGCAAGTTACCGAATGGTTGTTTGATTGAATCCATTAACTATCATCACTTTGCTTTTTTTCAAATCACTTCTCCTCAGGTTTCAGCCTGCTAAAAGGTGTTTTCATGTTTGTTTGTTTTTTTTAAGTTCTTCAGGTTTACTGAGAAATCTTTCCACATTTGCTTATTACAGTGGCTGCAGTCAGATATTTGAGGTTAGTTAACTCTGAATCCTTACCAGTAATTATAAAACAGTCAAGTTCAAGTATTGTCCTTCCGTCTAGTCAGTTGTAAACTTTGCCATTAGCAATATAAGATGGCAGTATTTAGTACGCAGCACTGCTTCAAGGGGCAGCCCGTAGGTTTGTTGGTCTCTAGGCAAAATTGGGCCTTACTCCGTGCCGGCAAACTAAGCAAGTTGCTTGGGGCCCCAGATCTACCAGGGGCCCCTCACATAAGTTTTAGCTTAGTGCCCCCAAAAGGCTAGGATTGACTCTGCCCTTACCGGTGTGAAAATTGTCATAACTTTAAAACATCCAGCCTTTGTAAATGCAATGAATGTTCTTTTTAGGAGAAAGCACTAAAGAAGTACAGTTGTTCATTGTTTGTTTATGATGGTTCACATTGCATTAACTAATGTTATGTTAACTTATACAAATTAATGTTAACCTTAAATGCATGGGAATTTTCTGAAACACTCTTACATTTTCTGGTCTTTAGAGACCCGGCACTTATATCCATCACAAATGGATACAAAATTCCCAGATTTCTGTTATTTGGCAATTGCCTAATATAAGGCAATTATAAAATAATGTAATATTCATTACTTTCACACTGAAATTTCATGAGATATAGGCTACACATAAGTTAGATAAGTTACACATATGTATTTTCTCAGGCACTTTTTGAGTCTGAAAAGATGCACAACTTACATAATTTCAGTACAGCCAAATGACAATTGTCATATTATACTATTAATTTGTTTTATCTTGTTTCTTCATTAAATGGCTCTCAGATCTAAACCAAGTCATTAACTGATACAGTGCCACCTTGAGTAAAAAGTAGCATACACTGATCAGCCACAACATTAAAACCACCTGCATAATATTGTGTAGGTCCCCCTTGTGCTGCCAAAATCTACACGTTCTTTGTGTTTATTCCACCTATTGGCTGGAGTTTGTTTTACAGATTACCTGTTGCTATTAGATCTATGCCTTGCCTCCACAGAATTATTCATTCCTTTTCTAAATTCTCAGGATACAGAGTTAATTGGTCTAAATCTGAAGCTTTGGCTCCGACAGTGTACTGCCTGGTAACCGCTTTTCAGCCGGGTGCCTTTCAGTGGTCAAAACAGGGCATTAAGTATTTGGGTATTTTATTCCCAGCAAATTTGTATGATTTAGTTAGTTCATTTTGACCCTTTAATAAAATATATTTATCTATGATAAACTACCTGCTACAGTCTCTCCCTACAGATGCCCCGCTTATTTATTTCAAGCAATTTGATAGCGACGTCCTTCATTTGGAATGGTAAACGTCCCAGATTACATTTCAGTAAGTTTCATAGGCCGATTGACAAAGGTGGGCTATGCCTACCCAAGATTTGGTTTTATTATTATGATGCATTCGGTCTCAGACATTTGACTCCTTATTCGCTTCCACCTGAGAGAGCCCCTCCTTGGTTTTGTATTGAACAGGAAGTTATTGCCCCTATTTCGCCAATGCAAAGCCTTTATATCAAACTAATTGTGAGACGTTAAGTTATACCCGGTTATCTCACATTTGTACTCTGTATGGACAAAAGTGTCCAGCCTGTTTAATTCAAACATTTATTGCCTCGAGCATATAGCTGAACCCAAAATTATGTATTAATAAGTCTCCTTTCTGCTTGTCAGAGTGGATTGTAAGGGAGGTTAATAAACGTGGTGACCTTTATGAGAGTGGAGTGTTGAGGTCCTTTGAGAATTTGGTTCGACATTTTGGGGTTCCTAGATCTCAGTTCTTTAGGTATTTACAGCTGCGCCACCTGCTCTGTGTTATTTTTGGGAGTAGCATACACTCCCCTAGTGTGCCTGATACTCAGAGTTTTGTTTATTGGGCTCTCAAATTTGATTTTGCCCAAGACTCTGTATTTAAGGCGATGGGACAGTTATCAATATTGGGAATAGACACGTAAAAAATTGGGTTCTAACCAGTTTTATGATTGCCAGACAAGTCGTTTTAAGGGGATGGAAGTTGGCTGGAGTGCCCCCATTTCAGGAGTGGTACACGGAGATGGGGAGGGTGCTGGCTTTCAAGGAAGCATCATCTGGGGAAACATTTGTTGGGGGTCAGGGTGGGGTCTGGGATTGGGAGGGATAGTGGTGTTGATTCCATGTATATATGTTTTTCTTTAACATTTTTATTGATTCATACTATAAACAAATAAATCACAAAAAAGAAATGCCCATTTATCCTTGTCTGTTTTAGTTGATCAAGGCATGGCACCCATTGAAGCTTTACTTAAAAAAATACCGCAAGATTGCTGTGGCTCTTACTGTATAGCTAACTAAAGCATTTACTCTTTACTATACTTTGCTCTCAGTCATGAATTCTATGACAAATGGCTTGTTTTTTTTCTCATTTGTGAGTCACTTTGGATAAAAGTGTCTGCTAAATGACTAAATGTCAACTTTTAGGCCCCTCCAAAACCAACTTCCTAGTGGCCTGTACCACACCCTGTCTCCCTCTGTCATGGATGCGTCAGGGAGATGCTGGGATGGCTGTCTGAATGAGGAAGATCTGCCTCAGATGGATGGCACATGTGATGCTTGTGAACCAGATGAGCCTCAGCCAGCAGCTCAGGTTTGCTCACGTTGTAGCTTCGCCTTCTGCATCAGCCATGCGGGCAAACATTCACAAAGCACTGGTCACCAGCTCCAGCTGTACTGTCCCCCAGATGCTCAGCCACTGACAGACAGTCAGCGGGCTGAAATCAGAGCAGAGGGGGCAGAAGCTGCCATAGGTGAGGATGATCATTTGAAGGGGAAACGAGACATGGTGACTGTGGAGAGGCTGAAGTGTAAGCAGCACAGACAGGAGGGCTCGCTCTACTGTAAAAATGATGAGCGAATCATTTGTGTGGTGTGTGCTGTACAGGGAGAACACAGAGAACACGAGATCATCACTCTCAAAGATGCTTACCTGTGGCAGAAGGTAAGTCAACACAAACAACACATACACAAATTAACAAACAAATAAACAGACTATTGTCAACGGCTGTCCAAGGAGATTAAAATTAGTAATCTTTTAAAAATTGTCTTCAAAGTGTCAAGTTTATAGAAATGTATTATCTGAGTCCATGTTGGTTTCATAAATGTTTTGGAGAAAATGCAACATTTTACATGCACCTTGAATCCATATGAGTGTTAGGAATGTAAACAGTAATAAAATCATATGATATGAAACAACCTTCTCTATTTAAATGCGTATGTAATTTGATAAATAAATACATAACTGCTTATAAATAGGGCTACTGGTAAAGCACTGACACATTGAGAGCAGCGAAACAGTCTCGTCTTGGAGAGGCAGTACTAAGCATTCACAGGAGAACAGAGCAGCTAGTCTAGCACTCCTTTTCCACCGACATGTTTCTTGGGCCGGTTTCCACCACAGAAAAGGTTGAGAAACTAGTTCCGCACCAGCTCCAAAAGCTTGCTGGTCTTCAAGTAGGAACTGATAACGTCAGGGAGCTGAAGGCAGCATAATATTTTGTCACCAGGGAAAGTGTTTTCAGAAAAACATCAGTTTGGCTAGCTACTGTCTGGTTTTTTTTTTCACTTAAATACCACAAAAAAAAAGCACGGAAAATTGTCAGACATCAAATGCGTTCAGCAGTAGTCAACAGTGGAACCGAGCGCTCCACTTGCGAAATTGTCTTCTACAGAGTCTTCTAAGATAAATTAGTGAGCTTGGAAAAAAAAAAAAAAGTCTAGTCTACAAGGAGATATGGCAAGAAATGTATTGAATTCAGTGAAAGTCAGGCTCGAGACAAACACCGAATCGCTGGCATCATCTGCAGCTGATCTTGGTAAGTTATTATATTTTGCCAACTTTGCTAGCTTTCCTCAAACTCTTCTCTATTATTTTGTGCATTGTTTTTGTTTGTAAGGGCATTTTTGTCCAGCTGCTTGCTTTATTAATTGGATTGTGGCTATTTAGGGTTTTTATGTTGGCTTGAGAAAGCCAACATTCTGATATTTTATTTAAATGTATTATGTTGGCTTGAGAAAGCCTTGTTTGAATTGGTTGAGCAATCAGTCTTCAAGTATCATGATATAAACTACTTGGCCACGCCCTAGCAACCATTTAGAACACCCTAGAAACCAAACCCCATTGACTTCCATTTAAAATCACTTAGATGGGTATTTCATGATCAGAATGTTGTTGAGACATCATTGTTGGCTTGTATCACTCTGAACAGGAAGCAGCCTTCTTGGTATCACACTGGTAACTGCTTTGCAGCCAGATAGGGTTACCCTAGCAACCAAATCACACATTTCTGCATCAGAACATCGTAGAGACTTCTGGGTTGACTTATTTCACTCAGGATGGTAAGGAGCCTTGATAAGTTTCACCGTGGTAACTGCCTAGCAACCAGATGGGGTTACCCTAGCAACCAAGTAACAAAACGCATATCTCTGCATCAGAACATCATAGACCCTTCCGGTTTCATTCATTGGACTCAGGATGCCAACGAGCCATGTTAAGTATCACCTTGGTAACTGCTTAGCTACCAGATGGGTTTACCCTAGCAACCAAGTAACAAATCACATATCTCTGCAACAGAACATTTTAGAGACTTCTGGGCTGACTTATTTCACTCAGGATGGTAAGGAGCCTTGATAAGTTTCACCTCGGTAACTGCCTAGAAACCAGAAAGGGTTACCCTAGCAACCAAGTAACAAATCGCATATCTCTGAAACAGAACAAGTGAAGACTTCTGGGTTGAATTATTTCACTCAGGATGGCAAGGAGCATTTTGAGTATCACTCTGGTAACTGCTTAGCAATCAGATGGGTTTATCATAGCAACCAAATATCAAATCGCATATCTCTGCAACAGAACATTGTAGAAACTTCTGGTTTCGTTCATTTGACTCCTTTGAGTAGCACCATGGTAACTGCATAGTAACCAGATGGGGTCACCCTAGCAAACGAGTAAAATATCACATATATCTGCACCAGAACAAAATAAAGAATTCTGGTTTCAATCATTGGACTCAGGATGGCAAGGAGCCTTTTGAGTATTACATTGGTAACTGCCTAGCAACCAAATTATCTATCTATCTAATAGATTGGAACTACTACAAAAAAAAAAAAAACATATTATATTAGGCTGCTGATATATCTGTAGCGTTCATCTCTTGTGAGTGGTCATGATTTTATACATGTGTTTAAAAAAGTTACCATTCATTTAGGAGTGAAACTTTGTAATGAGTAAAACATTACTTGGTGCACCTTTAATTAAACTGCTGGAATTCCCAATGGTAAATGGTCTGCACTTATATAGGGCCTTTTTAACCTTAACGGTATTCAAAGCGCTTTACACTGTGACACATTCACCCATTCATACACACATTCATACACCAATGGCGACAGAGCTGCCATGTAAGGCGCTAGCCTGCCATTGGGAGCAACTTGGGGTTCAGTATCTTGCCCAAGGACACTTCGGCATGTGGAGTCATGTGGGCCGGGATTCGAACCACCAATCCTGCAATTAGTGGCCGACCCGCTCTACCAACTGAGTCACAGCCGCCCCAATCAAGATGTAAACATAATATAATTTTCTTTGGCAAAAATCCAAGTAGAACCAAATAGAACCAAATAGATGTTGTCTCTGGCAATCTTAGTGAGCAATGTAATGACGTTGGATCGCATTACTCTGTATGTTTAAATATGTTCTCAAAAACAGGACTAAAAGCTGTACACAAACACTGTGGTGCACCATGTTTGTTTGTGGGCAGGTTAAGTAGTCAAGTAAAAATACCACGTCAGTGGTTCTCAACCAGGCGGCTGGGGCACACAAGGGGGGCTCAGCAAACTTCCAGAAGAGCCTCAAGATGAGTTATTTTATATTTTATTTTACTAAATATGATATCTTCAATTAAAAGCTAAAATTAGTTAAAATCATGATGGAAGCCAACAACATAAAATATGTTACTGAAATGTCTACAATCACAAAATTAATTGTGATAAGTATTTTAATTCATTGACACATTTAGATTTTGAGGCTTCAAAAATGGTCTCAGACAATTGGGGGCCAAAGTGTCAAAAAGGCTGAGAACCACTGCGTTATGTCACCATTTGGTTCACAAGTCAGTCGAAAATTGGGTCAGTTTCAATAGGCTCCAGATTCCCCTGGCTGAGAACCAGTCGAGAACAGACTCCGGCACAAGAACCAGGGCTATTTCAGTGGAAAAGTGGTATAGGTAGCCGAGTTGAGAGCTCAAAATCTATTCGTGGAAGTGGGTAAGCATCTTTTAATAGTGCGATCATTTAGAAATCTGTAATCCACACGCAGTTGGTAGGTCTGGTCTTTCTTTTGTACCATAACAATTGCCGAAGCCCAGCTGCTATGACTAGGGACAGCTAAGCCAGTGTCAAGATTTTGCTGGATCTGGTTATCAGCATTTTGCGGTTTCTCGAAAGCCATTCTCCTTGGCTGCTGTTTCACTGGCGGACCCTGCTGGGTTTGAATGCCATGTTGCACCAGGTTAGTGCAACTGAGGTCTGTCGGTCCAGTAGAGAAAACATCCCCATAGGCACCAAGGAGCTCTGCCAGCTCACGTTTTTCTGCTTCCCCAAGATCCACCGTACTCTCTGCATACAGGGACTGTAGATGACTTGGAACAGCCATGGGGGTTGGACTTGCAGATGGCAGCTCTGAGTTGGTGACTCGTACAACATCCGCAGGCAATGCCCGGCAATGACTCCTTTCTTTATTCTCACAGCAAGGAAGTCGAGGCGTGCTCGTGCTTGCTCCAGGAATTGTTGTCCAAGAATGGCTTCTATGCCCTCTATTACATCGGCTACAATGAAGTTAACAGTGACTTTATGGGTCCCGACCTGTATCGGCACGTGGACTTCCCCAAGAATAACCACATTTGTAGGGCTTATTCCTTGCAGAGCCTGCACTGACGATAGCTCAAGCGGGGGTCAAACACCTGCATTAATAGCCTCATAGCAGTGACTAGGTAACACATTACTCCTAGTGCCGCTGTCCAAGAGGGCGCATAGCTCCATGTTGTATAACGGTGTATGTGTACACATTTCAGGACCGGTGTCTTTGACTTGAAGAACAGTGGAGATGGTTGGATGTCGGTAGACTGGTGTACCGCTGGAGGTACACGATGCAGATCGAGTCTGGGTGAAGGACAGTTCCGTCTCATATGGCCAATACCTTGACAATTGTGACATATGATTTCTTCCCAATTTATTTTTCCTCGTTTGTTGAATTTTAGATGGCGAGGTTTGGATTCGACTCTGAGGTGCTTACTAAACCTACTAAATAAAACATCATCAGCACAGTCATTGTCCTTTTAGACCAGTGGTTAGCTTTGGCGCAATCCTCAAAGTGATTTAGGAACTCTCTCCATGATGTTGAGCCATCAAACTGACCTGGTCGGAGCGTAGGAATTCTTTCTTCTGGGGTATTGCATTCCTCTCCACTGTCAGATGATAGATCGTGTAATGACTGACGAGGCTTTCTTCCTCGCTGGCTGGGTCTAGCAAGCTTGGGGAAACAATGCTCATCTGGATAAACAGCGTTCCATTCAGTATCATAAATGCTATGCTGATTTGTACAATTATCATGTTGGCATGAATGGCTATTCATTGGTGATATGTATTGTGACATTGGTTTAGCTGCTTGCTCTTTGCACACTGTGTGTGGGTAGTTTTGATTCGCCGGAATGCTCTGTGTAAAACATGGTGTAACAATAGTATCATGCATACTCATTTCCCACCCCGCTGTAAGTTCTGTCAGAAAACTCTGGCATGTATAGAACCACATAAAAATTGTTATTTATCACGCCCTGTAACATTCCCTGCCCTGTAACATTCCTCCCTCGTTCTCTCAGGCCGGGGAGCAAAGAAAATGGAAACAAAAAAAATGTGGCACCTACACGCCGTAATGGCGATTGTGCCAAATTAACAAAAACTTTTTAAAAAAGAGAGGGAAAGGCCAACACAGAGCGGAGCGGCAGTGGGAGAGAGAGAGGGGAAAAAAAGCCGGTTCTCCAATACGCTGTAGCTTGGTCCTCGGCCACACCTCCAACGGACGACAGCCGTGCCTTCCCGGATGGATCGGAGGCAGTCTTCCAGCCCCTGGTGGACAGAACGCCCCGCCGTGATCTCGGGAAATGGAAGGGGTCTCCCCCACCTCTGGCAGTGGCCCTGATCGCTCCAGGTGGTCAGTTAGGAGCCTCCTCCCTTCACGGTCGGCGGACATTTGTCCACTCTCAGGTGGCCAGGCTCCTCCGTCCTCCAGCGGATGGCCGCGGCTGCTCCGTTTGGGTGGATGGTATTGGCGAGGACTCTACTACTGCACATCCCTCCTCATTCCCGGATTTCGGCACCAGTGTAAAGGGTGTTTAGATGGACAAGGAGGAGGCGAGAACCGGCTTAATATAAATAATATTTAATTAAATAAAGAGACACACAAAGGTGTTGGACAGCTGTAATGTAAAAGTAGAAATGTAAAATTGGGGTGGAAAAGACACAAGCGGTGCACGAGTGTTGTTATTGGCGTTGCATGAGTTTCTTCCATCAACAGGGGTTGTGAACTTTGACCCCTTGCACTCTTTTGGAGGGAAGAGTTCACCAATCGAAAATACATTTCTATATTTCTTTCCAATTTTATTTATTTTTACGATGTAGTAGCACTGGTTTCCCAAACCAGCACATACCTTATATTTATTGCGCGTTATTTGTTCTTCAAAGCTGTTCGGCTGAAAAGGTGCCATACTAAGGTCTGAAAAATTTGAAAATATGTTCAGGAGTTTGCTTCTCAACATGGAAATAGTGCAGAAACACTGCCGACATGTAAATTGTTTTTAATATATATTGAGGTACTGAACGTTATTAAAAGTTAATGAATAAATGAAATGATCACAAAAATTCCATTTATTCTATTTACAGCTATAGTTCTATTGAATGGCAACTGTAAGAAATAAAAACAAATCTAGATTTAATGTTATATACTATGATTAAAAAAAAACATATTTGTTAGAAATAAGGGTTGTATTTCACTATTCTCTGCATAGCTGCTTTGGAACAATATTTAATTTGAAAAGCACTATTCAAATAAAAAAAATTATTTGAGTTGTGAAAATGATTTGCTTTAAGTTATGTTTGATGTATAAACTTAAAGTTTAGTTTGAAAACCCCTAAAGGAGTAGATCCAGGCAAAACAATGAAAGTCATGTGCTGATAAGTCTAATAGGTACTATCCAACTGGTCTTACATGAATGTCTCTGGAACCTTGGGCCAGCAACCTCCTAGCATTCATTATTTAAAAAAATATTGTTTTTCTATGTGAATGTCAGTTGAAATATATCTTGTGTAAAACTAGGCATCAAATTGATTTTAGAGTCACTCTAGATGCATCTTTGTGTTTCAGAGCAAAGAAGGCATTGACCTACTGGAACACACTCAAGAAGTAGCCGAGAAGATCAAGGCAAAATGGACAAGTCCTGATGTGAGTTACTGATACGATACAAACCTGAATCCATCTGGTTGTCATGTACACTTTTACTACTCTTTTTAAGTGTACACTGATTCTTGACACAGGACAAATCTTGTCCCACAGCATTACCTGCCCTTCGTTTTTAAAATAGTAACATTTCCAAATTAATCAGAGATGATCACAGCATTTTCTGTACAATTTTATTAAAATGATGACATGCAGCCAGCTGCCGATTTATCTCTGAACACTTACTGTCATCAAGGTCAGACACAGGTAATGGGTAACAACGTGAACATTAAAATGTTAGAGTGCCAAGCTAATGCAAACATGCCCACATCTTTACGATCATTCACCTAGAGACTTTAAAGATTCAGAGATGGCCTGGAACTCCTGGAAGGAAATGACAGTGAAGCTTGGTGTCAGAGACCCGGAATTATGCAAAGCAACATGGAAAAGCAATAATTTGGAAAAGCAATAAAAAGGATGAAGGGAAAATGTGGAGATAAAGCGTTGAGCACCAAAGTACCCAGGCTGCTCTTGGAGATTTCCTGACTCAAACCTTCTGTCCAAAATGGCATTTTTTTTAAAAGGCAAGCCAACGTTATCCAATCTAATGAATTAGTTGTAGCAGGTCAGAGCTAGCTTCTGTCATGCTTTCAACACGTTTGTGTAAAAATGAAGCTAGCTAATTGTTTGTAAAGGAGACATTGCTTGTTGTTTTTATGTTGTTGTTTTCAAGATCATATGTTGTCACATATACAGATGCCCCTCCAAAACACAGAAGGCATTCAAATGTTTGTAAACAGTACAGCGTTGCTCGGCTGTTTCAAACTTCTTATTCCCCCTTAACAAAGTATGAATAAGAACTTATCTGGCTGTATAACGGAGCCTTAAGTTTTTTTGATTTAGCTTGTCTTTTGAGCTTTTTTGCACAAGTAACTATTGTCAATGATTTATTGTTTAGGCTAAAGTGTTTGTGGGTGTTTCAGATGAGTACAGATGAGCTGGAGCAGTACGTGAACCAGCAGTTTGATGAGCTGCATAAGCTGGTCAGGCTCGAGGAGTGGCGCGTGCTGCATCTGGTGGATCTAAAGGAGGCATTCCTTACCGCACAGGCAGCTGAGAAGATCTCTGAGATCAGCGTCCACACTGAACGACTACAGGAGGAGATGGACTCTATCACACAGCAACTGGGCGAACTGGATCGGGCAGAGCAGGATGGAGTCGCCCCCATGTCCCTGGCCCCACTGCTGGCTGCCAGACCACCACCTCTTCCTGCATCTCTCGTGGAGCACAGACCACTGGTTAGCAAACACAGCACGTCATATTTACTGAACTACTGTACATCTACAATAGGGCTATAACAGAAGTATTTTCACACTTCAGCTATATTGCGAATACTGTCGTGATTTCTGTATATCTAATGTTATGTAGTTTTTACTCTAGGTTTCCAAAATACACATTTGTGGCTATAACCTATAGGTTAGGGACTTGGGTTGCCAACACCATATTAGTTTGTGGCCCAAATAGTAGTGACTAGGGAATCTGCATTTACAAAAGAGCACAACAGTGCTCTTTTTCCGCCTATTTTTTCTCTTCTTTTTTTTTGCCGTCTTGGTTCTGGAAGTAAATTTTCCTATTAATTTCTATTTACTGTATGTATAATAGTTAGACAAGTTCATTTTAAACCATTTAAAACTCCAAGCACCCCAAAGAGGCTTTTTAACTGCAGCAGTCTTAACTTCACACACATGACGATACTTTCATTCACTGCCTCACGGAAATGACAGCTTGCCCGGGCAGAGCGCATATACTACATGCAGTGACAATTTGATGATTTTTGTTTTAAGTTTAATGTGAGATTTTTATCAGGTGAAGGTCTATGTATTCTGCTGTTTAGGCTCATAGCTCACTGTGCACTTTATTTGCTGCAATTTTGAGTTTTTGAGGAAATTCCATCGCAATAAACCGTCTTTATTCCCATGTCCCAACAAAAAAAAAACGATTAACCGTTCATGAAACCTTTAATGTTTAACCGAATGTTAAAAACAGTAACCATGCACATCCCCTCTCCATAAAGAGTTGTAAGCCATGAACCAAACCAACCAGCTCTGAGGAGAATCGCAAGATTACAAACCTTGATTTGAAGTAAAAAAAAAATAATTAAAATTGGAAAAAAAAGGCACATGACTGTGTACTTGCATCTTCAATAAGGGAATAAGGGATGGGACAATAAGGCTTATGATTCTCATGATTAAGTTCAATATATGAAATGAGGATCTCAATTTGATATAATAACATTTAATTACAAAGTATGACAGAAAATTGTGTTTTGAAAATGTTAGAGCAAAATGCAAATGATAATTTCTCTTCAAAATAAAGTGTTTTATTACACAATATAAATGCTCAAAGTTGAAATAATAAGAGTTTATCATATACCTTTCTCCATAGGAAAAGATCACAAACAAATGTGGGTTACATTCAGGCTGATAAGGTGCTGACAATGCAATAGAACTGAACAGAACCTGTCCGGAAAAAGTGTGTGCATGTATGTGTATATATATATATATATTATATATTATTATTATTATTATTATTATTATTATTAAAAAGTAGTTCATAATTTTTGTAATCACATTTTTACTTTTTACAAATCTAAAAATTATCAATTCTATCAATTAATCATGAAATTGTACATATAATAATATGAGCTCTCACTGTTTGAAATGTGTACAGTTTACAGGTTACATTGTTTAGTTAACATTTAGTTGTATAACAACCGCTAAAATGATACTGCGTCTAAATACTTCTCTTCTGTATAGTATGCCAAAAACAGAATGCTAATGGAGAAGAATGTCTCATTATTCTCATTATGAATCCTCAGTATTCATGAAGCAGTAAGCGAGAAATAACCGGATGACCTTCAATTTCCAGTGAGATTCTGAAGTGTGGATCTACTGGACACATTACAATCCCATAATCCCTTGGGAGCTGAGGCGACGCCACGTTCAAAACACTGGATTTAAAAGAACTGAGGTGAACCGCAGGTCGTACTGAACCGAAACCAGTCCGTGGGGGGGTCGGATGTTTTTATTATGTCATATGTTCCGGTCACGCGTCAATACCCACTTTCACGGATGATGTATGGAATTTATTGATACTGCTTGCATGCATTCCTAAAATATGTTCTGTATTACCAGTTGAAAAATGTGTCCATTAAATACAGTACACACTGCGACAGTATGGTTTCGGTAGCAGGGTCGGTTTATTTATCGCATCTGTGCTGTGTGGCCAAAATTTATATTTCTTTTATATAACTTTTACTTTTTTATCTGACTGTAAAGAGCAGAAGGGATATTCAGTGAAAGTGGGGTGTGTGGATCTCATCTTTGATGGACACACATTACATGGAATACATTTCTGTTTTAAACTCAAGCACTTTTCAACAAAACTAAAAGCTACATTTAAGCACTTCAAGGACCTTGTGCAAACCCAGTAAACAGTGTAGAAAAAAAGTGCAGTATGGGTAAAATTACGAATCACAATCTTCTGAAGTATTACAGATGTAATGGAATTAAAAAAACAATGACAAAAATTGTAAACTATTGATTTAAAGTTGTTGAAACAATGTTTAATTTAATTGCAAAATATTCTGATACAAGTAATTTGAGAGTGTATGTAGACGATTGTGTTATTCACAGCATGTCATGGGAGTGGGCGGTTGCTGCAGAGCTCTTTTGGCACACTTTGTTAGTTGTGAATCTGTCACTGGTAGATATTCTCTACTAGATCATGGATAGTTAATTCTAGTTTTCCCAAGGAATACCAGTATTAAACATGATTTTTTTAGAAATTAGGTTGAAATAACGCAGACTGATAGTTTCACCAGAGGCAGATATTATGAAGAGATTTAGTAGCTATCTGCTTCTTGCCTTACCATGTCACCATTACGGTATAAAAACTTCCGCATGAAACAGCATTCACTACTGGTTTCACTTCCACTGAAATGTGATTTATTGAGAGATTCAACATGAATTTTTTCCTGTTTATTCCTGAGATTGTAAAGCGTCCTTGGAAAAGGGCTATATAAATTAAACTTATTACTATTAATTGATTGGATAGTGAAAAGTAGGCATTCCATAGTAGAATGGAGTCAGAACAGCAGTTCTATAATGGCCAAGAGTAATATAACAATGGCCAGCTGTAGTGACCTCTTCTTTGCTGTTTTTCAGGATCCTGAAGTGAGGCTAAGGTAAGAAAACTGGTTTGGATTCTTCCAAGTGTAAACATCTTTTTCATGTGGTCATTTATATTGTTTACATTTCACATTGAAGGAAATTGAAAACCTAAAATAAGAATTTATGAGTGTTCTTTCCACTTTCAGAGATGCCAATCAAATGAGGGACCCTCAAGACCCTTCAGTAGATGAAGAGAGAGAAGATGCTTATATGGGACATGCACCCTAATGGACATTCTGTCACCACCTCATAGTATCATCAACCTATGATTTTAATTATTTGGACTGTTGTCTTTTACCTTGAAATTATTGTTTTCTTTTTTCTAAGAAGGTCATGAAATAAATGCTGCAAATTATAATCAAGCTCTGACTCTGCCTTATGTATAACCGAAGACTTATCTCGAAATGCTGGGTAACTGAGCTGGTTGATTTATTGTTGTTATTTTTTATGAATGAGAGTTAATTCTTGTTCTTTGCTTGATTATTTTGCTTTGTGTGGGGCACACTGCTGTGGTTAACAAAATATATTGTTTTGTTTTTTTACCTATCCTTTTTTCTCATTGTTATTCAGACATTTGTATATAATAATTCTTCATATATAAAACCCTAACCCATGGTATTAATTGCATTAAACAAATTGTAATGTTTGATACATGAAATGCTGTCTAATGCCCTGCAAAATCACCATTACACCATAATTCTACCACGTGCTATTCGTTGATTTTAATAAAGGTTAAACAGGGTAGATGATGTAATGTTAGGAGTTGGCCAGTGCATTGTTTGGTGCACCGTTTCTAGATTTCCTGGCTACTTTTTACTTTTTTCTTTATTCAGATATCAGACAAAATGAACATCAAGGGATATTTTCCTGTCGCTAATGACAAGTTTGCAATGCTGCAAAAACAGGTTATGTAACCGATGCAATGAATAGAGCTGTGAAATATCAGCGTGGAGCTGTGTTGAACCAACAACAGTTACAAATCATGAGTATTTCTGGTATTAATATGTCTGTGCAAATGAGTCTGGAACTGGCATATATGCTTTTCCCATAATTTGAGTGACCAGTGATTTCTTTTTTTTTTAAGTCATCTTGGTGTTTTTCCACAATAGTAAATCTCTCTTTGATGACTAAAACTGCTTTGCTCAGGGAATAAAATGTGAAACATTGCATTATTTGAGCATTCTAGTGCACTGTTTTTAGGAGGCTGTAATCATATTCTCCAGCATTTGCATTTTTGGTGTGATTTCAACTTTTCTGTTTCCAAATAAAAATCATAATTTATTTTGATGGATTTGTGTGTGTGGTGGGGGGTGGGGCTTGTAACAAAGCACCCTGCAAGCAAATTAATTCTTATTAAATATTAATTTCACAAATTACAGAAAATAGTTACTGTAGTTAATCACAGCCGTTCTGATTTAGGGCTATAGAGCACTCTTTTTCATGTGATATTGCTTGTATACAACAGTTCAATGAACAAGTACATTTTAAAAAAAATTGGAAAAACTAAAAACTGTTATAAACGCGTTTGTGCATGGAACTACTTATGTGACCGTTCAGAAACTGCCGATGCTAATTTAAAACAAATGATGCCTCCAAGCCTCCATTAGTAACTTAGAAATGTCACTTCAGAAATAGTATCACGGCTTGTGCTGTTTCTACCATGTTATTGGATAAACAAGGATGGATGTTTGTGTGTGTGTGAGAGAGAGAGCGCGTGCGCGTATGTGGTCACCTGTTGCCACTCCCAAGCAGAGATGCTGTCAGCCATCTGAAGATCAGCTTTCTCAGTGGAAAAATAGCCATCCAACGGGGGTAATTCTCTCTATTTCGTGGAAGCCTGTGCGGAAGAGTCTATCACTATAGAAACTGCAATGTCCTCCACCATTTTGAACAGTACATTTTCTCCAATTTGGAAACTCCAGTAAGAGGTAAGTGCCCTTAAGGTGTGTCTCTCAACTGTGATGAGCCGCAATGCTGAAGTAGTTTGTTTAAAGCCATTTAAAGCTACTTTCTAGCTGTAGTAGTAATACGAGCGATCACCGAGCACTGTAAACAATGACTGATGGATTCACTTCACATCATCAACCGCTCATATTACTCACAAAAATGATCTTTTGCCACCACCTGCTGGCATATGTAATGTAAAAACATTAAATAAAAAATACATGTAAGAGACACTTATACAGTAACTCTTAACACATATGCACTACTCTTACACTTTAGTTTAGAACGGCACGAACACAAGCGGAGTGATACACACACAGTGAAGCGTCAGAGTGCTGATGGTGTCAGACCATCAGTGCTCATGGAACGTCTCTCGTCCAATCAGATTTGAGGACCAGAACTAACTGTTGTGTGTGTGTGTGTATGTATGTGTATATATATATATATATATATATAATAAGCTGTTCACGTGACATAAACCATTCGATTGAGCCTCTTGTGTGTACGTGCCTTTTTAAAGAAGGTGTATCGCAAATATTCGAGCAAGTAAAACATCAATTCGTCAGATAAGTATGATAGCTGCGTTCGCTGCCCATGCTGAAGTGGCTCTTATGGGTATAGACTGCCCTCACTTTGGGGACATGAGTTTCCGGACACTCCGTTCTAGGGTAGTCCTCGTACCAACGGACAATTCTGCCTCCCGCGCCCTCCCAACCGCTTCCTTTGTGTTAAATCTTGAGTGACCACATGAGGAAGCACCATGGGCCATGAGGTAGAGATGGTAGAATCAGAGTAAACTTTAATGTCGGCGCAAGCCCCACAAGCCCCTCTGTCTTCCCACGCATCATCCGCACCGGTGCTGTATGCACATGATGACCTCCGGCCCTCTATGAAAGAGTAAAATCTTGTCTGGATGAGTGGATCCTACTGGCCCAACACCGCCAGCAGACCCGGCCCTGAAAACGGCACTGTTCTTCCCGGAAGAGCTCATGAAGACCTGGCGCACACCCTATTCGTCTTGCATCCAGATCAGAGGAGCTGCTGTCTTCACAAAGGTGGACCACGTGGAGGAAAAGGGATATGCTAAGCTTCCCACTATTGAAGAGGCAGTTGCAGCTCATATTTATCCATTTACTGCTATGGGATTGAAGTCCTGCCCTGCCCTGCCCACCCTTCCAAGCCGTGACGACTAACGTCCGCATTGGCTGGAACAGTTTATACGGTGCATGGCCAGGCTGGCTCAGCACGACATAACATGGCAGTGCTTCAAGTCTTCCATGCCAAGCACCTCAAAGATAATATGCAGATGAGCATGATCAAAGAGCTCTGCACCACCACAGATTTGGCACAGCGAGTTACAAAAATGACCATTGCAGGCCATCGGGAAAGCAATGAGTAATCTGGAGGTTTTAAACCAGCATATGCACACTGTGAAGAGGAGTCTGGAGCCCGTCGTTCTTCTCGGCCCAGATCCGAAGAAAGACCGGCTCAACACACATGCTGTTCCACATCCCGCTGAAGTTTGCCAGGAAAGTGTTGTGTAAAATGTTGTTCCTGTGTTGTTTGCCAATAAAGAAGAGTAGAAAGTAGAAAAGCAGAAAAACCCAAAGTACAGTCAGGTCCATAAATATTGGGACATCGACACAATTCTAATCGTTTTGAAATGAAACGAACAAGGTTGAATTTCATATCCCAGATAGCAAAAAATATCCGCATGGCTTCTTTTTGCCGCCGTCCCTAAGCTGTCGGCTATAGGTGCGTCCCGCTGGCAGGGATGAAACGTTTGCCGCCGAATTCGTCACTCCCATTTCTTGCGATATGCCGCCCGCGAAAAGCTGGCGGGCCGCCTGCTTCATTTTCTCTGGCAGTTGCCTCGGGCTGATCGACCGCGGGCGACTGGCGGCAAGCCGCTTTGAAATACAAGGATTTCTACTCTCAAAATCGATCAGCCATGATGGCTATTAGTATTTTTTGCTCCAAAGCCATTAGGGTTTATAACAGAGTCTTGACTCTTGATTCCATGATAAGGTAAGGTTTAGGAAATTACATTTAAATTACTTTGAAACTCTGAAGCGATTATACAGTAATATATGTCAATTATCCGATGGTATAGAGAATTATCAAAACCCCATTGATATAGCAAATGGTTTCAATGATTTCTTTGTGAATGTTGGTCCCTCACTGGCAAAAAATATTACGAATACAGGAAAATTCACTTCTCAAATTTTTGATTTGCCATATCCTTGCTTAAATGAATTTGATCCTCCAACTTCTAATGAAGTGCTTGAAATTATATTAAAGATGAAGGACACAGCTCCAGGACATGATGAAATTAGAGCTAGTCTCATAAAGAAAGTAGTTTGCTATATTATTGAGCCTGTAACGTATGTTCTCTCTTTGTCACTCAAAACAGGCGTTGTACCAAGAGATTTCAAATTAGCTAAAGTAATTCCCTTGTTTAAGTCTGGGAATTCACATGTATTTAACAATTATCGACCTATTTCACTATTACCTTTCTTTTCTAAAATACTTGAAAAATTAGTTTATAAAAGGATATTAAAACACTTGACAGAAAATTTGACCTTATATGATCACCAGTATGGTTTCAGAGAGAACATGTCTACAGAAATGGCTCGTCTACAGTTTGTCGATAAAATTACAAAAAATCTGCATTAGAAAAATAACACTATTGGTATATTTGTAGACTTGTCGAAAGCATTCGACACTGTAAATCATAATATTCTTTTAGCAAAATTAGAAAATTATGGCATTAAACATATAGCCTTAACTTAGGTACAAAACTATTTGGAAGAGAGAGAGCAATTTGTTTATGTTAACAACCTGAGCTCAAATAGGAGACAACTTTTATGTGGGGTACCGCAGGGGTCCATTTTGGGACCTCTATTATTTCTAATTTATATCAATGATTTAAGAGTTGTATGTAAAAATGTTATGCCACTCATGTTTGCAGATGATACATGTCTTCTATTATCTCATTCTAACATTGACACATTAATAAGAGAAGCAAATGAAGAATTACAAAATATTTCTAAATGGTTTAAAGTTAATCAACTCTCTCTTAATATACAAAAAACTAATTTTATGATTTTTAGTAAAAAAAACAAAGGAGATTGCCAGGACATAGAGGTATCAATTGATGGTTTAAAAATTAGCCAAGTCAACCAAATAAAATTTTTAGGTGTTATTGTCGACCAAAAACTAACCTGGAAATATCATATTCAACATGTTTGCAGAAAAATAATGAAATCTGTTGGTATATTGAGTGGAGTTCGCTCTTTAATTGATATTTCATGTATGAAAACATTATATTACAGTTTAATCTATCCCCACATTCTGTGCTGTAATATTATTTGGGGCGCAACATGCAAAACATATTTAAATAAGATTGTATTAATACAAAAGAAATTCTTGAGAATTATGAGTAATTCAAATAGATTGTCATCATCTGTTCCGCTATTCATAAAATATAACATCTTGACAATATTTAATGTTAACATCTATTGCATAAATATGTTTATGTATAAGTATGTGAATATGACAAATATTATGCCCAGAGCTTTTAATAATTTTTTCATTTATTCTTCGGATGTTCATGCCTATTCCACAAGGCGTTGTAAAGATTTTTATCTTCCTTTTGTAGAACTACAGCTAATCAATCTACACTGAAATACAGAGGGCCTTCCCTCTGGAATCATTTAGACCCCGCTTTAAAGACTAAAATCACTCTAAACTCTTTTAAAAGAGAGCTGAAAAAAATGTTAACATATAACTAAGTTTATCTTGTTAATTTGTTATATTAAAATGATTGATGTATTGATTGTATTGTCTTGCTTGATCATGTAATTTTATGTCCATTTAATGAGATTTTGGGGAGGTGGTTTTATAAGACCTCATGGTCTTCTCACTCTCTCCCGCACAGTATGTTTTTTCTTTCTGTTTTTTTTTTTTCCGTTAATGGATTTGTAAAGTAGTATTTTAAATGTTATATGTGCAAATAAATAAATAAATAAATAAATATGTAAAATATATTGAATTATTTTATGCACTTGAAAATTGTTTACATTTCTTTGATTGCTGCGCATTTGAGACATTCACCAATAAACCAAAAAGAATTCCTTTTGTAAAACTTACTTGGCAATAAATATCTTTATGATTCTGATTAGGTTTTAAAATAGATATTTAATTCATGGTATGAACAATTTAGCAGAATAAATTGATGAAGTTAGACTTTTCACGAATGCCTGACTATCAGTGAACAGTGAAAGACATCTGCAACATGGCCAAAATCTCGGGTATACTTTAATTTTTTTATTAATTTGCAACCATGGTGATATCTGTCATAAACATGAAAATCCCTGCTTTGACGTGAAGGATAAACTCAATGAAAAAGCGAAATTATCCTCTGGTTTCACAGTTGCGCAGAAATTTTGTTTATGTCTACATTTTTTCCAACCTCGATTTTTTTTGTTGTTGTTATTTTACCTTTTACAGGTTTTGCAATTATGACCTGTACAAATGTTTAAGAAAGTGTTAAAGTCACTGTAAAGGCAATAAAAAAAAATCTAAACGCATTATAAATGTTAAAAATGTATTGCTAAAACACATTACAAAGACTGAACTGTGAAGTTCCGCTGTCGCCATATCTGTTTCCGGTTTACTTGCGCGTTGCCCAAAATGTCTGTTTTTACTCGATGTCTCCAGAATCTTCCGAAAATACGCGTCAGCGATGTTCATCGCATTGTTGATGCCTGGTGTAACGAGTAAGCAGCGAGGCAGACGAGGAGGTGCGGATCCAAATGCAGTTAACTTTGTTGAATGATCAAAATAAACAAATAAACACCAAGGAAAAACCCTCAATGGGGAAATAAACATAAAGCTGAACACACAGGAAGGGAAAACATACCAGCTAACAACACTCAACGATAGACAAGGACTGAGGGTTAAACCAGGGTTAAAATACATGAACATAGGAAAAAGGGACCAATGAACAAACAGAACTCAAACAAGATGATAAGGTGATAAACAGAAACCAAAGGGAAACTAAACGAGGGCAGGTGGAAACAATGAACAGTGAACACGAGGGCTGACAGGAAGACTATGGAGGTACAAGGGTGACAAAAGTGAAAACTAAGGAATAACAAAAGTGACAAAAATGACAAACAAAAGGGCAACAGTGAAACAAGACAAGGTAAACATAACAGAGCCCCCCTCAAAAGGATCGGATTCCAGACGATCCTAAGGGACAAAAAACAAAGGACAGGAAACCCACAAAAAACACAATGAGGGCACCAGGGGCAGACAGGCAGACCGGGGGGGTACAAAAACAAGAAGGCAGTCCAAGGGGCACAGAGGGCAGGCAGGAAGTCCAAGGGGGGCAACGAGGGGCAGACAGGCAGTCCAAGGGGGCAACGAGGGGCAATGAGACGGTCCACGAGGGCACAAAGGGTAATGAGACAGTCCACGAGGGCACAAAGGGTCAGGTTTAGGGGGCCAGGGAGGTTTCGACCGGGCAGGGACAGGTTTAGATGGCCCGGGGGCTGGCCATAAGGCAAGGGCCGGCTCAGGGGGCCTAGGAAGAGGCCACAGGATAGAGACCGATCTAGGTTGCCTAGGAGATGGCCATGGGGCAAGGACCGGTTCAGGAGGTCTGGAAGCTGGCCTCAGAGCAAGGACGGGCTCAGGAGGCCTGGGCGCGGGCCACAGGGCAAGGACAGGTTCAGGAGGCCTGGGGGTTGACCACGGGATGTGGGTAGGTTTGGGGGACCTGGGTGGTGGCCGCCAGATAGAGACCGGCGGAGCCGCGTGAGGCGGAGCCATGGAGGACTTCGGAGGCGGAGCCGTAGAAGACTTGGGAGGCGGCGTTGAAGGAGGCGTAGGCAGGACCGTGGGGGGCTTAGGAGGCGGAGCCGAGGGTGGCTCTTGCGGCGGGGCCGAGGGAGGTGGCGCCGTAGGAGGTTCTTCAGGCGGTGAGCTGGAAGGCTTCGGAGGTGGAGCCGAGGAAGTTTGAGCCGTAGGAGGCTCGAGAGGCAGAGCCGTGGGAGGCGGAGCCGTAGGAGGTTCTTCAGGTGGTGAGATGGAAGGCTTCGGAGGTGGAGCCGAGGAAGGTTGAGCCGTAGGAGGCTCGAGAGGCAGAGCCGTGGGAGGCGGAGCCGTAGGAGGCTCGGGAGGCAGAGCCATAGGAGGCTCGGGAGGTGGAGCCGTAGGAGGCTCGGGAGGCGGAGCTGTGGGAGGCTGGGGAGGCAGAGCCGTAGGAGGCTGAGCCATAGGAGGCGGTGCCCTGGAAGGCTCGAGAGGCTTGAGGGGCGGAGCCCTGGTTGGCTCGAGAAGCTTGAGAGGCGGATCCCTGGAAGGCTCGAGGGGCTTGAGAGGCGGAGCCCCAGGATGCTCGGGAGGAGGAGCTCTGGAAAGCTCGGGAGGCTTGAGAGACGGAGCCCCAGGAGGCTTGGGAGGAGGAGCCCTGGAAGGCTTGAAAGGTGGAGCCCTGGAAGGCTCGAGAGGCTCAAGAGACTTGAGAGGCGGAGCCTTGGGAGGCTCGGGAGGAGGAGCCCTGGAAGACTCGAGAGACTTGAGAGGCGGAACCCTAGGAGGCTCGGGAGGAGGAGCCCTTGAAGGCTTGTGAGGCGGAGCCCTGGAAGGCTCGAGAGGCTCAAGAGACTTGAGAGGCGGAGCACTGGAAGGCTCGAGAGGCTCGAGAGACTTGAGAGGCGGAGCCCTGGGAGGCTCGAGAGGCTTGAGAGGTGGAGCTCTGGGAAGCTCGGAGGGCGGAGCTCTGGGAAGCTCGGGAGGCGGAGCTCTGGAAAGCTCAGGATGCTCGGAAGGTGGAGCTCTGGAAAGCTCGGAAGGCGGAGATCTGGAAAGCTCGGGAAACTCGGAAGGCGGAGCTCTGGAAAGCTCAGGAAACTCGGAAGGCGGAGCTCTGGAAAGTCCGGAAGGCGGAGCTCTGGAAAGCTCGGGTAACTCAGAAGGCGGAGCTCTGGAAAGCTCGGGAAACTCGGAAGGCGGAGCTCTGGAAAGCTCGGGAAACTCGGAAGGCGGAGCTCTGGAAAGCTCGGGAGGAGGAGCCCTAGAAGACTCGAGAGACTTGAGAGACTTGGGAGGCGGAGCCCTGTAAGGCTCGGGAGGAGGAGCCCTGGAAGGCTCGAGAGGCACTGGCTCTAGGACGGGCACGACCACTGGCGCTGGCTCTTGGACGGTCCTGGCTACTGGCACTGGTTCTTGGACGGTTGTGGCTACTGGCACTGGCTCTTGGACAGACATGGCTACTGGCACTGGCTCTTGGACGGTCATGGCTACTGGCACTGGCTCTTAGACAGTCATGGCTACTGGCACTGGCTCTTGGACGGTCATGGCTACTGGCACTGGCTCTTGGACGGTCGAGGCTTCAGGCACTGGCTCTTAGACGGTTACGGCTACTGGCACTGGCTCTTGGACAGACATGGCTACTGGCACTGGCTCTTGGACGGTCATGGCTACTGGCACTGGCTCTTGGACGGTTACGGCTACTGGCACTGGCTCTTGGATGGTCGAGGCTTCAGGCGCCGGCTCAGGGACAGTCGAGGCTACAGGCGCTGGCTCAGGGACAGTCGAGGCTACAGGCGCTGGCTCGGGGACGGTCGAGGCTACAGGCGCTGGCTCAGGGACGGTCGAGGCTACAGGCGCTGGCTCAGGGACGGTCGAGGCTACAGGCGCTGGCTCAGTGACTTCAGGGGCGACAGGCTCGCTCACAGTGACGTGCGTAGGCGTTGGCTCGCTCACCGTGATATGCATAGGTGCCGGCTCGCTGACCGTGGCTGACGTGGGCACAGGCTTGCTGACCGTGGCTGACGTTGGCCGGAAGGCGGAAGCCCGTCTTCTGTTCCTCCTCCGGGCAGACGAAGTGGGCCGTGCAGGCTCACTGACCAAGGAAGGTGTGGGATCTGGCTCGCAGATCGTGGCTGACGTGGGCACAGGTTCGCTCACCGTGACAGGCGTGGGGGCGAGCTCGCTGACCGGTGGGGCAGGTGGAAGAGGATGAGCCAAGGACGACTGGAGGGCCACCGCCGTGGTAGGAGAGGCAGGATCCTCAACCACCTCCACAGTAAGCAGTGAGCCGCATGCCAGAAGCATCTCCTCCATGAATTCACAGAGTGTCCAGCCATGCGTCACCGGCGGCAACTGCTCCTGGAGCGAACCGGTCAGGCTAGCCTGGAAGAACACCACCAGGGAGGAGTCAGGATAGTCGGTGGCGCTCGCTAGGAACAGGAAGTCCCTAATGTGTTCCTCCACCGGGCGGCTTCCTTGCTTCAGGTCCAGGAGGCGGCAGCATGCCCGGATAACCGCTGGATCCATATTTTGGTCTAGAGGTGCGGATCCAAATGCAGTTAACTTTATTGAATGATCAAAATAAACAAATAAACACAAAGGAAAAACCCTCAATGGGGAAATAAACATAAAGCTGAACACACGGGAAGGGAAAACATACCAGCTAACAACACTCAACGATAGACAAGGACTGAACCAAAAACCAGGGTTAAAATACATGAACATAGGAAAAAGGGACCAATGAACAAACAGAACTCAAACAAGATGATAAGGTGATAAACAGAAACCAAAGGGAAACTAAATGAGGGCAGGTGAAAACAATGAACAGTGAACACGAGGGCTGACAGGAAGACTATGGAGGTACAAGGGTGACAAAAGTGAAAACTAAGGAATAACAAAAGTGACAAAAATGACAAACAAAAGGGCAACAGTGAAACAAGACAAGGTAAACATAACACCTGGTCCCCTGTTCCGACAAGCAAGAGGGACAAGGGCTTTAAACTCTACATATCGAGTTATCTGCACAACTACAAGGGTAAGTATTTTTTATCTAATGTGGTGTGCCGGCAGATAGCGGCTAAGCTAGTTCGCCACGTGTTCATTTTTTATGTAAGGTTAGTATAGAAGCTTGTTTTTTTCTTAGTTTTAAAGCAGACTGTTTGTTAATTTTTGTGATAATTGTAATGTAAATTATATTAACTTGCTCTCCTCTCAGTTTCTAATAAAGATCAGGGCACAGGTGAAGTCACTGTCAGGGCATTGTGCTACAGGTCCACAAGGAAAGCAGATAAACCTCACACTTTGAGTGTATGGTGAAGCTAGAATTGATAAGACCGCAGTTATAGGCTTGTTACTTTAATAGCCCAATGTTCCTGGGGACTCGGCTAAGGTTATTCATGTTTAATGTAACTCAAATCAAATGAAAACAGTTATTGTAGGCAGGTAAGTTTCCCTAACTGGTCCCCTCTGTGTAAAATGCGTTCTTATTCAAGTTTTCAACTCAGTCATTCGTTTAAGATGCAATCTTGTGTTATAAGTATTAGGCTATCATGATTATACAGTGAGCAAGCTATATAAATAAGTATTTAATATAATAAAAGTGTAGAGCAACAACCGAGGGTGTAAGGTAAAGGCTGAATATTGTAGATTTATTACAATATGTTGCAAGTTTGAATTAAAATACCTGTGGATATGCAGGAGCACACACTCTACAAAGGCCTGACTGGAGATTTGCCTGATCTATCCGTCCTTCAGGTGAGTAGGGATACAACAATAGCAAATTTCACTGTACAGTAAGATATATCAACCAAAATCTGTATACCAATATTTCGTTATTTTCTTTTTCCTCCCCTTTTACAAACAAATATTCTGCTTCAAAGAAAAAAAATGAAATTGATGTTATCATAAGGGTTCTTCATTATGAACTTGTATGCCATGCATAACATACTGCGGATAGAAATTACAGGGAAAGTTACTGGTATGATAATTGTGGTTATATTATGTTACTATTATATTTAGTGTATTGCTAATCAATATATTGTTACTTCCCAGGTGACAGCGGCTCACTTCAAGAGCAGGTGAAGCAAGTTGGTACAATGTTGAAGACATTTGCTCGCACTGGGCAATCGGGTACAACTTGCAAACAACACCTGTGGTTGTTGGTTTAATTCCCACTGGGGCCACCTGTACATGTAGTAGACCTAGATATAAATGTCATAGTTTAGTAGTTGAAGGACCAGGACTGACTACTTTATTCTTTTATTCTGGGAACCCCTGTAGGTGCAGATCAAACCCTAATGCTGCGACGTCTTGGAGTTTGGCGATGTTGTGCGTAGCATGGACAACAAAATGCTATGCTGCAACATTTCAGTGCCAATGTGTCTGTTGGAGAGTTATCTCTGCCAGGGGATCTGTTACTCCCCCCTAGACACCCAGGAAGATTTGGCGTTGCTTGACAACAGTTTGAGGCAGGATAAAGAGCTCCAGCAACGATTTGTAAGTGTGCCGATTTCGTTTATAACGCCATAGGGTAATCTAAAAAGTAAAATTAAGATCCTACACTGCATATTCTACAGTCTGAATCCACAGCCTGTCACATTTTAAATTTATGAGAAGCTTCAGAGAAATGTAATTTGTAACATGTTTTTTTTGTATTTTCAGCTTCGGTTTTTGGCAATCAAATGTGGGAGGGACGTAAAGACAACCGTGTGGCGAATGCTTCAGAGTATCTTCTCTAATCACCTTTCCATCAATACAACCTGGACTGTTGTAGGGGATAAAGCATGTTTTAGAGACATGTTCCTGAAGACCATTGTTCAAAGTAAGTTGGATATTTTTTTTATATTTAAGTAGATGTGTATGACCTTATGCCATTCAAATGGAATGACAGATATTTATTTTCTACAGGAGCCATCCGGAAGAACCTGGCAACCCAGGATGCCACTGATGAGGCGATCCAGGTTAACGTTACGCGTTACCTGAAAGGAGCATCTCAACATGAAGGTGGAAAAAGGCGCCGCACAGCTGAGAGGGACCCACAGCCGACCCCTTAAACCTAGGCTGACTACTGACACCCCAGCATCACTGACAACTGGAACCCTTTCTTTATCCTGCAGTCAGTAACATCAAGACCCCTAAAAAAGCCTGCTAAAAGTGTCAGACTACACTCACCCAATCCACACTGTTCACTGTGGAAATTGCTTTTTTTTTTCTTCTTTTTCTTTTCTCACGTGACCCTGCTTTGAGGGCAGCTCCTTGGATGAATATGGGATGGTTTGTCCTTTTATACAGGCGCACGAGGAATCACTGAAGATATGCCAATTTGCACTGCCTCATTCTGGAGGTCGGGAAAACCGGTGATTCTTAGCCCACTACGCCACTGTCACCGAACCCCGCTCCTCTGCCCCATCCCCGCTTCGTCGCACACACACTCACTCCTCAAGCTCGCACGCTCGCTCCGCCCAAGGCTCCTCCTCTCAAGCCTCCCAGGGCTCTTCCTCTCGAGCCTCCTAAGGCTCCTCCTCTCGAGCCTCCCAGAGCTCTACCTCCCAAGCCCCCCAGGGTTCTGCCTTTCAAGTCTCTCGAGCCTCCCCCCCCAAGCCTCTCAGGGCTTCCCCTCTCGAGTCTTTCAGGGCTCCTCCTCCCCTCGAGCCTCTCAGGGCTCCGTCCCTGGAGTCTTTCATGGCTCCACCCCTCAAGCCTCTCACGGCTTCGCCCCTCGAGTCTCTCAGGGCTCCTCCCACTCTCAAGCCTCTCAGGGCTTCCCCTCTCGAGTCTCTCAGGGCTCCTCCTCCCCTCAGGCCTCTCAGGGCTTCTCCTCTCGAGTCTTTCAGGGCTCCACCCCCTTCCAAGCCTCTCAGGGCTTCATCTCTCGAGTCTTCCAGGGCTCCTCCTCCTCCCGAGCCTCTCGGGGCTCCGTCTCTTGAGTCTTTCATGGCTCCCCCCCTCGAGCCTCTCGAGCCTTCCAGGGCCCCACCTCTAGAGCCTCTCGAGTCTTCCACGACCTTTTTCCCCGAACCTCCTACGGCTTCGCCTCCCAAGCCTCCCACGGCTCCACCTCCCGAGCCCCTCACGGCTCTGCTCCCAAAGACTCCAGAGCTTTCTATGGCTCCGCCTCTCGGGCCTCCTACGGCTCTACCCCCCGAGACTACAGAGCCTGCCAGGTCGTCGCCTCGGGGACCTCCCACGGCGCCACCTCCATTGGCTCCACCTCCTGAGCCTTCCAGGCCTTCTCCCCTAAAGCCTCCTTTGGCTCCACCTCCAGAGCCTTTCAGGCTTTCGCCCCTAAAGCCTCCTTCGGCTCCACCTCCAGAGCCTTCCAGAACCCCACCTCCAGAGCCGCCTACAGTGCTGCCTCTGACGGCACCGCCTTTCACGGCTCAGCCCGGACTTCCTGACCCTCTCCCTGTCCTGTGGCCTCTTCCCTGGCCTCCGGACCCTATTCCTGTCCGGTGGTCACCTTCCAGACCCCCGGACCCAGTCCCTGTCCTCCAGTCGCCTTCCAGACCCCCTGACCCTGTCTCTGCCCTACGGCTGCCCCCTAGATCTCCCGACCACCCGCCTGTCCGCTATGTTCCCCCTAACCTTGCCTTGAAACTGCCCATTGACCCCATGGACTGTCTCACTTCCCTCTGTGCCCCTTGGACTGCCCTCAATTTTGTTTGTGTGTTTTGTGGGTTGTCTGTTCAGGGTTTTTTTGTTTGTTGGGATCGTCCAGCACCACTTCCTCGCAACCGAGCGTGGCCGTCAGGAGCCGTCCGTTTTAGAGGGGGGAGTACTGTCACGAACCCCGCTCCTCTGCCCCATCCCCACTTCATCGCACACACACACTCACTCCTCAAGCTCGCACGCTCGTTCCGCCCCCTCGAACTTTTCACGCTCTTTTTGCTCGCTCGAGCCCTCACGCCCACTTTGCTCCTACTCGCTCACATGCTCGTAGGCAATCTCCCTTCCTCGAGTTTCTCACGCGTTTCCAATCCCCCAGAACATTATGACCACCTGCACTCGCGTCATCTGCACTCCTGCACATTAGTTTCACCTGCACTCGTCTCATCACCTATCATTGTTTACACCTGCACTCGCCCCTATATATTTCACAACCCGTTCGTCTCACTCCTGTTGGTTATTGTATTTAGTTTCCCATGTCTTTGCCCCCCACTAGTCTCGTCTAGTTTTGAACTCCTCTTGTCCTCCTCTTAGCTTGCCAGCTCCCCTTGTTCCCCTGTCTTTTGCTCCCACTAGTCCCGTCTACTCTGATCCTGTTTCCCGGCTTCGACCTCCCCACTCTCGTTGACCACTCTCTCCCGGATTTGCCCCTTTACTCGACTTTGTTTCCCCGGCTTTTGACCCTACGCTACCCTGACCATTCTCCCTCTGGATTATCTGTGCTGTACTTTTGTTTGCCTGCAAATAAACGCAGTTTTGACATACATTGTGACTGTCTCTTCTTGTGCGGGTTACAGCCACGCAGTCCCCAACCTCTCCAGACATTCTGATTGGCTGTGTTCTCTACAGCCAGATTTTCTGCTGTTAATTATATTTATTCCCACTTGTTGTCATGTGTAAGTTGAATGTCAAAATGTATATTATACCTGTTATCCTGCACATTCCTTGATACCAAAGATCTCAATTATTTCATATACAATTTGCTGCTTATTTCATTGTTACAGTGCTTAACTATTCTATTTTTAAATATAGCTTGTAAATCCTAGATTATACATCTAATACTTGATATCTGCACATTATCTGGTATCAAATATTCTACTTACTGTGACTTTAGTATTGGCTTATTTCATTCCGTCAGTGCTTAACGATTCTGTTATAGTTTGTAAATCCTATTTCATACCTCTGATACTTGATATTGCACATTAACCAAAAATTCTACTTTCATTCCGTCACAGTGCTTAACTGTTATTCTATTGTTAAATATAGCTTGTAAATCCTTGTGCCACAGGTCAGCATTGCAGTTATAATGGTATATTCTACTCCAGAGCTTTACTCTAAATTATTACCACTTAACCTATTGTTAGAAATTACATATGATGTTATACCTCAATTTATTTGGTATCCTGCACTTTATTTGGTACCAAATATCCTCATTGCTTATGTTTACTGGTAATTCTTTTCATCCCAGAGCTGACCTCTTTATATTATTAACAATTATTGTAAGTGTTACAATAGTGTTTTTTAAAAAAAGACTTAGATATGAAACAATCAGTTATAATAATAATATTAATAGTTGTAGTAGTAGTAGTATAATACTAGCAATAATAATAACAATAATACCAGTAGTAGCAGTGCTAACAATAATATAATCTCAGCTTCATGAAATATTAGACTAGTCAATAAAATGATTGCCGATATATGAAACTCTCTAGGTCTGGGAGCCACTCCACCAATGCTGGTGGGCACATCCAACAGACCCGCCCGACACAGACACCAACCCCAACTCTAATATAGACCCCTGCCATCCCCCTCTTGCATGATATTATGTGAAGTGTAGGTGTGTGTGTGTACATCTCTATTCAGTATGTACTGAAGAAAAGGGTTTATTTAAAAATATATCAATAAATAAATATAAATACAAATAAAAAATAAATAAAAAAGGGAGGGGGGGGGGGTAGTTCTGTAGTTTTATAGATATGTGTTTGTAATAAAAATAGGAAATAAACATTATAGATAGGTTATAAATATAATTATGATATGATAATACTGTCATAGTAATTAGAAAATATGTATTAAATCAACTACATTATTGACAAAATAATGGAAATATCTTTATAAAATGACATTGATGATAATGCTGACTATAGTTATAATAATATTGATGGGATTGAAATAGTATTAACAATCATAGTGGTAATAATAGAGATGGTATTAATGATGATAGTGCTATAAATAATAATATGAACAATATATAATATCAACACGCACATGCACACACACACATACACATACATATATACACTCACCTAAAGGATTATTAGGAACACCTGTTCAATTTCACATTAATGCAATTATCTAATCAACCAATCACATGGCAGTTGCTTCAACGCATTTAGGGGTGTGGTCCTGGTCAAGACAATCTCCTGAACTCCAAACTGAATGTCAGAATGGGAAAGAAAGGTGATTTAAGCAATTTTGAGCGTGGCATGGTTGTTGGTGCCAGGTCTGAGTATTTCACAATCTGCTCAGTTATTGGGATTTTCACGCACAACCATTTCTAGGGTTTACAAAGAATGGTGTGAAAAGGGAAAAACATCCAGTATGCGGCAGTCCTGTGGGCGAAAATGCCTTGTTGATGCTAGAGGTCAGAGGAGAATGGGCCGACTGATTCAAGCTGATAGAAGAGCAACTTTGCCTGAAATAACCACTCGTTACAACCGAGGTATGCAGCAAAGCATTTGTGAAGCCACAACACGCACAACCTTGAGGCGGATGGGCTACAACAGCAGAAGACCCCACCGGTACCACTCATCTCCACTACAAATAGGAAAAAGAGGCTACAATTTGCAAGAGCTCACCAAAATTGGACAGTTGAAGACTGGAAAAATGTTGCCTGGTCTGATGAGTCTCGATTTCTGTTGAGACATTCAGATGGTAGAGTCAGAATTTGGCGTAAACAGAATGAGAACATGGATCCATCATGCCTTGTTACCACTGTGCAGGCTGGTGGTGGTGGTGTAATGGTGTGGGGGATGTTTTCTTGGCACACTTTAGGCCCCTTAGTGCCAATTGGGCATCGTTTAAATGCCACGGCCTACCTGAGCATTGTTTCTGACCATGTCCATCCCTTTATGGCCACCATGTACCCATCCTCTGATGACTACTTCCAGCAGGATAATGCACCATGTCACAAAGCTCGAATCATTTCAAATTGGTTTCTTGAACATGTTAATGAGTTCACTGTACTAAAATGGCCCCCACAGTCACCAGATCTCAACCCAATAGAGCATTTTTGGGATGTGGTGGAACGGGAGCTTCGTGCCCTGGATGTGCATCCCACAAATCTCCATCAACTGCAAGATGCTATCCTATCAATATGGGCCAACATTTCTAAAGAATGCTTTCAGCACCTTGTTGAGTCAATGCCACGTAGAATTAAGGCAGTTCTGAAGGCGAAAGGGGGTCAAACACAGTATTAGTGTGGTGTTCCTAATAATCCTTTAGGTGAGTGTGTATATACATATATATATATATATATATATATATACATATACATGTTGATACCATACACTGCTCATATCTGTATATATATATAAATATTAAATATTTTTATCCTTTCCCCTTCTTTTTTTATCAGTTTGTAAATATATGATTGGGAGAGTGTCTGGGTCCGGTTCCAGGTGTTTGATTTAGATTCAAATAAATTAAAAATGGGTTCCAGATGTCATTAAATGTAAGTATATTCTTCTTGTGGGATGTTATTTTTTCTAATGTGATGTATTTTGTAAGAAGATTGATCCAATGATTGATATGTATATATTTTTTTGATTTCCAGTTTAACAGAATTATTTTCTTGGCGATAGTTAGAGAGATGAAGAATGGGTTTTTATATTTGATTGGAAGATTATCGACATCTATGGTGTTACCGAGTAAACAGAGTGATGGCGATGGAGGGATTCTACAGCCCATAATAGTGGAAAGTTTATCAGTCACTGCTATCCAATAGGAATAAACTGCTTGACAAGTCCATGTGGCATGTAAGTAATCGTCAGTGCTACCCAAAGTGCATTGTAAGCAGGTGTCTGTGTCGCTTAAACCCATTTTACACTTTCTGTTTTGGGTGATGTGGGTCCTATGAATAATCTTGTACTGTATGAGTTGTAAATTTGTATTGTTAGTCATAGAGAAAGTATTGTTACAGATTTCTTTCCAGAGTTCATTTTCCCATTTGATTATTGGTAGTGTTATAGTTACATCAGTATTTGATATTAGTTTATCGAGTTTGGAGATTAATTTTTTGAAATGAGTGATTTTCATTATTTCTTCCATTAACTGAGAAGGGTGTAATGGGTTATATTAATCTTTGATTTAATTATGGATTTTATTTGTTGATACTGGAGAAACTGTCCCCTCCCTAGACTGTATTTCTGGACTATTGTATTAAATGATATGAATTGGTTGTTTTGGAATAAAGGATGGAGGTGAGCGATTCCTTTGTGCTGCCATGATGGGAAGTGAACAGGAATATTGTATAGTTGAAAATCAGGATTGTGCCAGATTGGGGTGTATCTACATGGAGTTAGTGGTGATTTATTAATTCTGTTTACTTTCCACCAGACTGGTGGTTGAAAGTGATTGTACATTTTTTAAAGTGGCTCATTTTTTTTATTGAGTTTGGTAGGAAGGCAAGGTCTGCAACTGAGGATTCTTCTAATTATATCCATGAGTTATTAAAATTGTTTTTATGAATCCATTTCACTAAATATTGGAGCTAGTTTGCTAAAAAGTAATTTTGAAAGTTTGGCACATCTAGGCCACCTTGTGATTTTGTCTTTTGTAGTTTTAGAGATATTTTAGGTGTCTTGTTTTTCCAGTAAAAGTGAGAGGTTAATGAGTTAATGACCATTTATCTGTAGGTGTTGTTGGAAGCATTGAGAACAGATAGTTAATTTGTGGTAAAATTTTCATTTTAACTGTAGCAACCAATGAGTGAGAGTGGAAGATTAGTCCATCGTTTAAAATCATCTTCTATCTTTTTTAGAAGAGGGGTATAATTGAGGTTAAACAGTTCTGACAGCCTGGGGGAAATGTTGATACCTAAATATGTAATGTTGCCAGTGCGGAGTATATATAAGGGATTGATTGAGGATCACCATATGGGATAATATCCATGACAGGACTTTGTTTAAAGAGGGTTAAGGGTGTTTTGTTTTAATCTGATACTCACTGATGTAGCATGGTGAATTAATAGAGCAATGGAGTGATGCTGGTATCGCGGTAGAGCTGTCCTTCGATGTACAGCTTATCCACAATTATATATGCACGTTTATTGATTTGTCTATGTCGTTTCATGATGGGGTAAAGGATTTTGTGCCGGTCGTTTATTTCACGTGGAAACTGGTCATTCAGTCCATAGTTCGTGCCTTTTATTTCTTTGCCTTTACTCTTGATAAGCTCTTTGTGTTTGTAATGTTCCAGTTTAGCGATGATGGGATGGGGAGTTTTATTTGAACGTAATCCAAAGCGATGGACTCTGTTAAAGGTGATTTGGTTTACAGTGTCTGGTGGGAGTTTGAGTTGAGTTTCCATAAAGTCTCTGATCATTTCTTCAGGGTTATCGGCCGGATTCACCATGCTACATCAAACATTCAGTGACTATCAGATTAAAACATAACACCCTCAACCCTCTTTAAACATATTCCTGTCATGGATATTATCCCATATGGTGATCCTCAATCAATCCCTTATATATGTTTTGTCTTATTGTATTGTACCAGTTTGTTTATATACGTGTCTAACATTGATACATGGGCTACACACACCATCTCTATCCAGACAACTTGTACTTCTCTAAACATGTATGTAAGACACTTAATAAATACAAATGCAGAAGCTTAAAATGGTATCGTGGAACATGCGTGGCTTCCAGACCCAGGAAAAAATCAGGTTATCACGCGTGTTTCTTGTTTGAATGTCCAAAATGGTTTCTTTCATTGTTTTGTTTTCTTTTATGACCAAGTCCATTTTTTTGCTGTATGTTTTGAAAGTTGCTTGAAGTGAGTTGTTGGATTGTTCTACTTTTTCAATGTGATTGGAGGCGAATTCCAGGCTTGACCGGAACTCTTTTATTTCGTTGTGTAGTGTGACCAGTAACACTAGTTTGTTGTTGATTGAAGTAAGTACACTGACCTCGATTTCTGTAGATTGTAGATCGTTTGTGTCGGTAGATGATGTCTTTATTTGGTTTGAGGTGGTAGTTGTATCGATTTCGTTGCTGTTGTAGTAGTGATCGATGTATGCTTCTAGGTTCGTTAATTCCTCCATAATACAATGTGTATGTTCCCGTGGTTGTCAGAAATATTATTTTAATAATAGTTTAAAAAAATTAATAAAGTTGTTTGTACAGTTCGAGTAATGCAATTCCCCTAGTGACTGGCCACCACCATGATGAATCTCACCCTCTCTGTGTGAAGTCTAGCGTTACTCAGCCATGGAATGGAACACACCCCATGGCATTGGCCTTTTTCATATTCAGAGGTATCCAAGGTTCTCGAAAGAAGCCCCTTGTGCAACTACAATTGGGACACGGCCATGGACAACGCCCACACCTGCCATGGGCAACGACCAAACGTCCACGTCTGCCACGACCAATGAGCCAATGCCCACACCTGCCACGGCCAAGACCCATGCCTGCCACGGCCAACGAGCCAATATCCACGCCTGCCACGGCCAATGAGCCAATGCCCACGCCTGCCACATCCAACGAGCCAAGTTCTAGTTCTAGTTCCAGCTCTCGTGACATCCTTCTAAACGTTACAACTAAGAGTCTTCTTTTTATTTTGACTATTTTATTGTCAGGTCTTTGGTCAAAACATGAGCAACCAGTTAAAGGAGTAGTAGTACCTAAAAATGGAAAATTTACTTTTACTCAATCATTTACACACCATTATGTTGTTCAAAACCATATGCTGTTACTTTTCATGGAACTTTAAAACAGATATTTTAAGCAGCTCTATTCCATAGAATAACCGTTTATGTTGAGCAGGAGCTATGAAGCTGCATAGAGGACAATACAGCACTAGTATATGTATAGTACAAAGACATCATAACAGTGGTCCATATGATTTGTGACCTATATTCCAAACTTTCTGGGACCATAGTACAGCTATATGTAGAATGGACTACTTTTATGGTATTTTTATAATAATTGTTTTCTTTCTGTGGACCTTGACAGCAGTGGTCAATATGAACTGTTTGATATGTCAAAGAGCAGTGCTAGGATTCTTGAAAAGATTGAGTTAAGATTCTACTGGGGGGGGTGAAAACATTTTACAGATACATCAATGATGAGAAGAAATTCTAATTATATTCATCACTGAGACAGCACAAAAAATAAATGAAATATGACTGAAACTGAAATTTGCTACCAATGCAGACACAGTGTTTGTCTTGTACTGCGTGAACTTTAAAAATACAAGTATCTTTTTGTAAGATTATACAGGTGAAACTCGAAAAATTAGAATATCGTGCAAAAGTTTATTAATTTCAGTAATTCAACTTAAAAGGTGAAACTAATATATTATATAGACTCATTACAAGCAAAGTAAGATATTTCAAGCCTTTATTTGATATAATTTTGATGATTATGGCTTACAGCTTATGAAAACCCCAAATTCAGAATCTCAGAAAATTTGAATATTGTGAAAAGGTTCAGTATTGTAGGCTCAAAGTGTCACACTCTAATCAGCTAAACACCTGCAAAGGGTTCCTGAGCCTTTAAATGGTCTCTCAGTCTGGTTCAGTTGAATTCACAATCATGGGGAAGACTGCTGACCTGACAGTTGTGCAGAAAACCATCATAGACACCCTCCACAAGGAGGGAAAGCCTCAAAAGGTAATTGCAAAAGAAGTTGTATGTTCTCAAAGTGCTGTATCAAAGCACATTAATAGAAAGTTAAGTGGAAGGGAAAAGTGTGGAAGAAAAAGGTGCACAAGCAGCAGGGATGACCGTAGCCTGGAGAGGATTGTCAGGAAAAGGCCATTCAAATGTGTGGGGAGCTTCACAAGGAGTGGACTGAGGCTGGAGTTACTGCATCAAGAGCCACCACACACAGACGGGTCCTGGACATGGGCTTCAAATGTCAAACGTCTTACCTGGGCTAAAGAAAAAAAGAACTGGTCTGTTGCTCAGTGGTCCAAAGTCCTCTTTTCTGATGAGAGCAAATTTTGCATCTCATTTGGAAACCAAGGTCCCAGAGTCTGGAGGAAGAATGGAGAGGCACACAATCCAAGATGCTTGAAGTCCAGTGTGAAGTTTCCACAGTCTGTGTTGGTTTGGGGAGCCATGTCATCGGCTGGTGTTGGTCCACTGTGCTTTATTAAGTCCAGAGTCAACGCAGCCATCTACCGGGACATTTTAGAGCACTTCATGCTTCCTTCAGCAGACAAGCTTTATGGAGATGCTGACTTCATTTTCCAGCAGGACTTGGCACCTGCCCACACTGCCAAAAGTACCAAAACCTGGTTCAATGACCATGGTATTACTGTGCTTGATTGGCCAGCAAACTCGCCTGACCTAAACCCCATAGAGAATCTATGGGGCATTGCCAAGAGAAAGATGAGAGACATGAGACCAAACAATGCAGAAGAGATGAAGGCCGCTATTGAAGCATCTTGGTCTTCCATAACACCTCAGCAGTGCCACAGGCTGATAGCATCCATGCCACGCAGCATTGAGGCAGTAATTAATACAAAAGGGGCCCAAACCAAGTACTGAGTACATATGCATGATTATACTTTTCAGAGGGCCGACATGTCTGTATTTAAAATCCTTTTTTTTATTGATTTCATGTAATATTCTAATTTTCTGAGATTCTGAATTTGGGGTTTTCATAAGCTGTAAGCCATAATCACCAAAATTATATCAAATAAAGGCTTGAAATATCTTACTTTGCTTGTAATGAGTCTATATAATATATTAGTTTCACCTTTTAAGTTGAATTACTGAAATTAATGAACTTTTGCACGATATTCAAATTTTTCGAGTTTCACCTGTATATGCAGAAGAATACCAGCAACATGATTTGGATCTAGGAAAAACCCAGCCTTTCAGTTTGGAATGTTTCCAAGTCATAAACCAAACAGCCCAGGTGTCCTCATTGGTCAGAAAGGCCCCTCTGCAGCCTTACCTCCTCATCTTCCACACAGAGTTAAAGCAGAATTTTCTGTGTAAGGTTACAATGACCATCAGATTAGCACGACTCTAAGACATTTCATCTCATCATAGCCTTGCTAGATAATGCTAGAAATCACTTTGAACTAATGTTTGTACCTGATAAATTAATGATTATAAACTGATGGACCTCTTTAAAATGTGTGATGTACAATCACCTATAATTGATAAATATAATCTTTCATTTTGTATGATTCATCTCATTCTACTAAGAATGGTAACTTAACATGAAAAAATGCAATGATGTGTAAAACTAATATGATTTTGTAACCAGGGTGTGGCAGGGCGGAAGGCGGGGCCAGGTCGTGATTATACACACCCAGTCCCTTATCAGGCTAATTAGGCCTCCGAGGGGGATAAAGGCCGATGGCAGACGGTGGTGCGACAAGAGAGAGATGTCCGTCATGTGTGTGTGTTTGTCTTTTGATTTAAGTTATTTATTAAAATAGAATTTATATTGACAAGCCGGTTCTCGCCTCCTCCTTCCCATTAAACCCCTTTACACTGGTGCTGAAGCCCGGGAAGGAGGAGGGATGCCGGTCGCGGAGTCCTCAACACTGCCGTCCACCCAGGGGAAGGAGTAGACCGACCGCCCGGACGCGGTGAACAGCCGCCGTCCGCGAGGCGAGTGGGGACTGGACTCCCCGACTGCCTGGAGCGATGGAGCCGCTGCCAGGGGTGGAGGAGAGCCCTGCCATCCCCCAGAAACACGGAGGGGTCAGAGGAAGACCGCCGTCCGTGAGGGGAGGAGGGAAGTGTTCCCCGACTGCCTGGAGCGGTAGGGCTGCTGCCAGGGGTGGTGGAGTGTCCCCACGAGTCGACGAGAACGTGGAGGGGCGTTCTGACCGCCGGGGGTCATGAGTCTGACTCCGGTCAGCCCGGGGAGAAGCGGCTGTCGTCCGCCTGAGAGGGTGGAGAAGTGATCGAGGACCATACGACGGTGTATCGGAGAACCGGCGAGTAGGTTTTTTTTCAGCCGGGGGCTCCCCAGCCTGAGAGAACGAGGGAGGAATGTGGCAGGACGGAGGGCGGGGTGGGTCGTGATTATATACCGCCTATAGCAGACGGTGGTGTGACGAGAGAGAGATAGTTTATGGACATGTCCGTCGTGTGTGTGTGTGTTTGTCTTTTGGTTTAAGTTATTTATTAAAAAATTATTTATATTGACAAGCCAGTTCTCTCCAACTCCTTCCCATTGAACCCCTTTACACAGGGTTCCCCGTCTGTCGCTTCGACGTTGTGTCGAAAAGCGAAACTAGCGGTCTCTCTTGAGCGCCGAATATACCTCTGATCTATGAAATGAAGTTGGCAGACAGAATTTGCATGTCCTGCCCCCGGATATACGGGTATAAAGGCGGGGAAATATGCCTGTTTCATTCAGAAATTTTCTTCGGAGCCAATGGTCGTGTAAGCAGCAAGCTGCGAGTCACACAACTGTTCCTCTTACCTCTTATAGCGATCTGCTGTTGGATCTATGGTGGACTTCAGCAGCTTTCTCCTTCTCTGCATGGCAGTGCAGTTTGCCCCTGGGCGCTTCGACAGCACAAATTAAAAAGAGTGTTTGTTAAAAGAGTGATTTTCTCTAAAAGAGTATTTTCCTCTAAAAGAGCAATACACATTGAACGTCCTTTTCAGGACGCGTCTTTATAAAGATGCCTTTCCGCCTCTGTGTAGTTCCTGGATGAGGTAGAGTGCTCTCCGCTTCAGACGCCCACAGGTGCTGTATATCATACTTTAATTTTGTATGATTCATCTCATTCTACTAAGAATGGTAACTTAACATGATAAAATGCAATGATGTGTAAAACTAATATGATTTTGTAACCAGGGTGTGGCAGGGCGGAGGGCGGGGCCGGGTCGTGATAGATGCAATCATACTGAGGCAGCGTTTGTGGATGGTTCATGTTCTCACTGCGAGAACATGACCATGGCAACATTGCGGTCACGGCTTTCCATCAACCACTCTCCACAGGTCACAAAGCCCCTCGCTCATCCGCTCTCATTACCCTCGGCGGAGCGGCCCACAGGAACACGCCGATTCCCCTGGTGGATAGGGCGGTTGCGATCCACCTATGCCCCGAGAACGCCGCCACCTGGCAGGGTCGCCCTGTGCTCCCCACCAAGACCTGTAGGACAATGTCATCATTGGCTGCCAAAGCCTACAGAGCCACCGGACAGGCCGATTCCGCCCTGCATGCCATGGCCCTCCTGCAAGTCCACAAGGCCAAGGCATTCAAAGATCTGCACGAGGGTAGTCCTGATCCCGACGTGCTGCAGTCACTCGGGCAGGCAATGGCCACACTTGTGGTTCAGGAACGTCATCTGTGGCTGAACTTGGTCAAGATGTGCGAGACAGACAAGACACGCTTCCTCTCGACGCCCCTGTCTCCCAGTTCGGCCTCTTCGGCGACACCATCGAGGACATCGCGGCGAAAAAGCAGACGGAGGCCATTTCACACATTCTGCCCCGCCGCAAACCTGTCGCCATGGGGCAAGCCCCGTCTGCTCACCGAGGGTGTCCTCCTGCAGCTAAAAACCATGCAGCTCCGCCTCAACCCGGGCCCAGCTCTCAGCCCCCGCGTCGAGCGCCCTGCTGGAAATGTATACCCCCTGTCTCACGGACCCCCTCGAGGACCCGGAAGTCTCCAAGTTCTCCTGAGACGATTGACCCCGGCCGGCCGGTTCTGATGAGTCTAGAGGATGCCTCCACCGTTCTCTGTCAGCGACACTTGCCTGGAGTTCGGTCTGGCAGACACACATGTGATCCTAAGACTGCGGCCAGGCTACGTGCCCAAAGTTCCTACCATGCCCTTCAGAGACCAGGTAGTGAACCTGCAAGCGCTGCCCCGGGAGGAGGCAGACCCAGCCCCTTCGTTGCTGTGGTCTGCTAGGTATGTGCTTTGCATACCTATTTGGACAGCATGCACAGCTTTAGACATTCTGAGCAGCTCTTTGTCTGCTTTGGTGGACAACGGAAAGGGAACGCTGTCTCCAAACAGAGGCTCCGCCATTTCATTGGCCTATCGCACCCAGGCCGTGCACCCCCCCCCCCGTTGCGGGTCCGAGCACACTCAACAAGGAGTGTTGTGTCCCCATGGGCACTGGCCAGACATATGCAGAGCAGCGGGTTGGGCAACACCTAATACCTTTGCAAGATTTTACAATCTCAGGGTAGAGTCAGTTTCGTCCCGTGTTTTCTCAGGTCTGAGCCAGTAGAACTCTGTAACACGCTGACGGACTGACCGGGTGGATCGCTTGCACCTAGCGCCCTTTCCCTCGGTTGAGGTAAAACCGTGCGCTTTTTCTCCCAGGTGATCCCAATCACTCTACTCCCTGGATAACTCCTCCCTAGCCCTCCTAGGTCTGCAATTCAGTGGAGGAATTCGCCGACCCAATCCACTGCGGGTACTCAGATCTACCCTGTACTGGAATAGGTGCTCCACAGGTGAGGGCTCCTACGTGGACTTCCCCCCTGTGTGTAGTTTCCGTGGTACAGTCCCCTTACGAGCGGACCCGCATCTTGCTTGGGCAGTTCCCACTGCCCCTGGTCACCATATCTGTAGCAACTCCTCCCTCCGAAGAGACAGGATCTACCAACGCGCCACTTCCCACATGTGATCTAAAAGCCCATGTGGTGTATGTCACCACTCTTATCTGCCCCTCTCTGGGCAGCTGTGGTCCCCACAGGGTCTTTTCCCCCTGAAAGAATAGGAAACTGGGTAAGACCCCCTCCCCCGATGCGTGTAAGTGCCCCAGCCGTTGACTATGCGAGAAACATAGAGAGAAAAGAGGCCTGGCTAGGCTTGGCCCGTTCCCAGGTTGGCAAGCGTCACTTTGTTCCCCTGTCTAGGGTAACTATAAGGATTCTGACACCTTTATGGGGCATTGGGGGAAGGGTACGTGCAGTCTGATACAGCTGGTCGTTTTGGCACGTCAAGTACCTGCCCTAAGCATTTGTTTGGGTACAAAGAGAAAGCTGATGACAATGAATATCATGTCACTTGAACCATTTGCAAGATATAAAGTTCATAATTAAATATGCACTATTTTTGAGCGGGAAAATAGTGAGAATCTCTAACAAAGGACCATAAATCGACTGTCAGAAAAGACAGCCCAGATGACACTTCTGATTGGCGCAGGACACCTTTGGAGATGCGGCCAATTTCAGTTCAAATATTTCCAAACAGGAAGAACACGCTCTCTTTTTCTCTTGCGTCTTGCGTCTCATCTCTTCATTCTCTTGAGGCTCTTCAGCTTTCCGCTCTTCCGCCTGTATGTGCCCATGTGAGGCCCATGGAAGCTCGGGACATCCCGAGAAGGAGTGAGAAAGCCTCGCTTCACAGCTAAACTCACTAATTCATACAGACAATAATCTTCAATCATACAGTGATCAAAATATCGACAGAACGAACTTCTGACCAAGCACCAAGAACCAAGCAACACAAAGAACGCAAGGAAACATCACAAAGACACGCAACTACATCTCCAATATTGTGCTCAAAGTGCTGGTGTATTAATTAAATAATTTGGGTAATCCGATAGCAAATCAATGTAGACTCAAAGAAGGATAAATGTTCTTAAGGTCAACAGACTCCACAAAGTTCATTTTCACTGTACTGATAATTTATTTCACATTCTGTCACTCTTTTCACCAACCTGTCTTATGAATTATATGTATTATAACCACATATGTGTTACATTAGATTTATGTTTAGAATAGTGTAACACAGTTGAAGGATGGGCAAGGAGGAGGCGAGAACCGGCTTGTCAACATAAATTATATTTTAATGAGAAACTCAAAAACACATAAACAAACACACATGACGGACATGTCCGTAATTCTCTCTCTCTCGAACAATCGTCACCGGCCGCCTTTATCCCTCGCGCGCCTCATCAGGCTGATTGGGGACCGGGCGCGCGATATTCCGATCGGCCCCGCCCCCCTCCGCTCCACAAATAGTAATAAAGTTTGTCTGTGTTCAAAGACGACTTGACTGTGGTATAGTTTGATAACCAAACTTGATACGATTGCTTTTGGTGTGAAAAAGATCAATACTTAAGTACTTTTTAATGCTATAAATCATTGCTTCTGGTAAGCTTCACAAGAGGGTGGAGATCACGTAATTTGGTTAAAGATTAGGCAATTCAATTAGATGGAAATTTGTTATTAAATTGAAATGGATACATTTTAAAAATAGGCTAAAATATTTTTTGTGAGTGTTTGTGATTTTTGGAGCTTCATAAGAGAAATCACCATCCACGTGCATTTTAAGGATCTACTGAGCTGGTGAAGAAAGAAAGTCATACACACCTTATATCATGAGGGTGAGTAAATGATGAGAGAACTTTCATTTTTGGGTGAACTTATTTTTGGGCTTTATTACATGGCGACTCATGATGTCAATTTGCCAAAGCCAAGGTAACTCATTGTGGAGCGGAGGGGGGGCGGGGCCAGGTCGGAATATCGCGCTCCCGGTCCCCAATCGGCCTGATGAGGCAAGCGAGGGATAAAGGCGTCTGGCCCCGCCCCCCTCCTCTCCACACTCATCTGTTTTTTTTTGTAGCTGGCAAAGTTCGCTTTGATGAGGTTAATATTTATTTAATTTTTTTAAAAGGTGTATGTTTGGTGTACCTTTATGAATTCATGAATATATATTCAGCATGACTAATAAAGTACATTGTTTCTACATGCCTTTTTCATCAGGGAGGTAGATTACGCTAGCTAGCTCAATAAAACTAACATCATTATATTATTCAGAAAATATTTTATCGATAAATGTCCTTTCTAGCTAGTCTGGGAACTTTTACCTATCTGTGTCTTTGTGTCCGGTGGCATGCACAACCCCTCAGGAAATGAAGGTAAACATCTCGCCATTTTCTCTTTTCTTTACTCTTTGCGACATTGGCCATGTCTTTCCTGTGCTTTATCAGAGTAAAAACCAGGTGGAATATGGAATATCTGGTCATACTCCATAGCACACTCACTCCAATGTTTTCCTGTCACGGCGTCGCCAACTGCCGTACTTGTTACACACATTCAAGCACCACAGTGGAAAAATAAACCGTAACCATGCCAACTGGCTCGGATCAGCTCCGATCAGTCCGTTTTGTTGAAAATTTACTTATGTAAATCTGCTTTTATCAAGATGTTGAACAGATGTTAATTAAAATGGACTGCTTTCCAGATAAATAACTCTTAAACAGACATATTGGAGACATACATGTGTTATTTGGGATGCATATCCACCTATCACCCCAAGTGTAACAAAATGTAAATAAAAATCATATAAATTTAGTTTGTGTGATAAGATGCCTTGTTTAAACAAAATTATAGTATTTTTCATTTAAATCGGATAAACATTTTTAGTCAGTTTGGACCGGAACAGAAGAGGGTAGGGTTGCACCAGCAGTGCATAAGGTCTCAATTAATTTTAACATAAAGTTCGGTAACTAAGTCAGTGCTTAATTTGGTTGCACCACCTTTTCTTAATGTGAGACTTAACTAGTAGGTCGTATCTCTCCGTAAAGTAATGCGTAGTTGCATAATTTGACATAATATGTTTACGAAAGTACACCATTAGATCGGTTTCATGCTGAAGAAGTTTGTTTTTTACATGATGTGTTCTCCCGTGAATGTAAACAAGTGTGAAGGGTGAGGGTCGAAATCCCTTGTCTCTTCAGATATATCAATACATATATATATATATCCTTTTATATCAATATCTATCTATATTCTGTTGCTTAACTTCTTTAATAAAATGATGAATTAACTATATGCATGATCACATAATCAATTTTATTTTTCTTATGCATAACTGAAATATACTTTGAATCATATGTGTGCTGGAATGTTAACTAGTGTCTTTTAAGGAACATTCCAGAGAGTCTCTCTCTCTGTCCTGCCCGTAGTCTGAAGGTCCTTTGGGGATAAGCTTAGCTGTGATGAGAGGGGGCAGGGAGAATGTTAAACATATGTTCCAGATGTATTCTGTGGTTGATTTTTACCTGTCCATGACTAATTATATGATTTAAAATCCTATGTGATAGCACTTGAATAAGTAGAAGTGTAAATTTTCTCTTATTATTTCTTTCCTCTCCTTTGCCTGAGGGGTGAATATTCCTTATCTCACTGTTTTGGTTAAAATGACCTGATAAATGTGTGCTCTGGTTCCCTTGTGCGCAGAGAAACACTGTCGTTCGTCAGTGTTTCGTGTGTGCGTATTGACCTTCTACCCAGGTTTTGAACCCAGGGAGACACAGCAGGCAGACTCGAAGACGCCCGAGACCATCTGCGAGGTCACTTCAGACGTAAATCTCGGGCCCCAGGACGACAATTGCGCTGATTAATGTTGCTAGGGCATAGCAATCTATATGTTGTGACTATGTTCTTGTAACCAATCAGGAGTGAAATAATAGAATGTACTCCTTGCAAATGGTATAATTGATGTAAAATTTTGTGTAAGGTATGATTTGGCTTTCGATCTCCTCGTGAGACTTTGCCTCTGGCTCTACCAATTTCACTGCAAACTATTCTTCAGTAAATTTTGGATTCTTTGATTGAACTTCTTGACTCCTGGTTTTTCTTTCTCCTTATCTGATCCGGGTCATAACTGTTATACCCCTAACAGTTTGGTGGAGGATTTAGCGGGCAATCACTCCGTGGTGGCATCTCTGGCAAATCAGCAAACAAGGTAGGAAGCTTTTTATTAATTGTTAGGGCTGTCTGACTGGAAGAGATTTTGAAGGGGAGCGGGAGAGCTTCACTCCGACGAGGCGTGTGAAGAGTAATTTAATTATACTATTGAGAGTATAAGAAGTCGCTGAGAGTGCTGTTTAAGTGGCAACAGCAAACAGCGCAAGTGAAGTCGCTGAGAGTGCTGTTTAAGTGGCAACAGCAAACAGCGCAAGTGAAACGTGCTCTGTGAGGGGGCCCAGGTGGGCATGGGTGAAGCACCACCCCGGCAGAGTGCGTCCCTGGACGAGAGGTCCAGTGGCACCGTAAACCTGCTCAGTCTCTTCCAACTCAGATAGGGGTACCCCGAGCTTAGTGAATCAGGCAGTTAGGGATTCAGATATTAGTTATGAAATAAAATAAAATACAATAGGGATTGTTTTGCCAGGCATGCATCAGGAGTGGTCCCAAGTAAGTAAATAAATTGTGACCCTAATTGGTATGGATCAGTATATGTGACCAGGATGTTTGTGAAGAATACTTTGTGGTGAAATTGGTAGAAATCCAGTATTGTTGCTGCTATAGTTAATTTATCCGCGTAAAATATTTGCTGCTAAAATCTTTTCGGTAGTGATTTTCAACTGTGACCAAGAAAAATGTCTGATAAAGGGAATTTTATGAGTAGTTCTGACCAAAACGAGCAGGGCACACGCTGTAAACAGCTCTGCTCTGACGAGCTCAAATCAAAGAAATGTGCACAACTCATTAAGAAAATGGTCAGTCAGGGGTTTGATTCTGATTGGAACGTCATGCAGCAGATTGACTGGCTGCAGAACGAAAAAGACGCTGATAGGGCCAAATATCTATCCGTGTTTGCCTATTCATGGATTTGTAAACTGGGTGGTATACCCTTAAACCATGAAAAGGCAATTCCAAATATGATGGACGGATGGTCTAGGTTGATTGCCCAGCGTGATAGCGTGGCAAAAATTATTGGGCAGGAAGTCGGCTGTGATCTGCGTAGTTTGAGTAAGGGTTTTGAGGCTGTTTGTGAAAAAGCAGAAAGTGCTGTGAAAGATGAGACAGTTCTCCGTCCTCCCTTGGCCCCCACCTCCTCTTCTCAGACTGCACAGGCAGCGGCTGCTTTCAGCGCTGTTGATAATACTGATAATCAGAACGATGGGCCATATGCTGAGGCGCGCAGATTGTTGAATGTGGCTGTTTCGCGCCCCCCCCACCTTATAACATTTCAGAGATTCCTGCCGTGCAAGCAAAGCAGATTAAGCAAAAACCGGGGGCCAGAAATCTTAACTTGTCCCCCAGAGAAATGTCTAAACCCATTGAGACGGCATTCGCCGCCCCAATCCGACATCAGGATGGGGGAGGATTGAATGCTGAGATGGGGGCTGGCTGTGAGGATGGTCAATGGGTCAGACTCACAGCTGCTGAGAAAAACAGTTTTGCTTGCAGGGTTGGAACCATTTAAGTTGTATAACCCAAACAAAATTCTATGGGACAGGCTAGAGGCCGTTGCCAGGCAACAGAATCTGGGGATGGCAGATATACAGTCTTTGGTTGAGGGTTTGGTTCCCCCCAGCAAATTAAGGGCGGTTCAGATTGCTCCTTTCCACCCCAGAGTCCCCACAGATTGGCCTGAGTTTTGTGAAGCTTACTCAGATTACAAGATACGCGTGAAAGATATTTTGGGTCGGGGGTCTTTTCCCTGGACCAGTGTAACACAGATTAAACAGAGGGCTGGCGAAAACCCCTTAGACTACATTGAGCGCTTTCGCATAGCCTATGAAACGTACTGTGCTGCAAACAACAACATAGAAGATCTTGATTCTGCCATAGTGATAGAATCCGCTACAGGCGGATTGAATAAACAATACCGAGACATGTTGTTGAATAGTGCCATTGACATTAGATATTGGGAGGATTTGCTTCGTTGGTGCTCTGTAAGCTGGAGCCGCTTGCAAACACGTGAGGATGATGTTAATGTGGGTAAAGTATCTGCTGTGTCAGTTGAAATGGATATGAGTCCCCACCATAACATAACCTGCTATAATTGTGACGAAAAAGGTCATACCCCTAGAGATTGTACCAAGCCTGTTGACAGATGCAGGAATTGTAACAGAGAGGGCCACATTGCTAGACATTGTCGAAGTGGTAAACAAAAAACAAATCACAGAAAATGAGAGTGTGAAAGTTTAGAAGATTTTCTGGGCAGAAAATGTGTGTGTGTGCTCTCAGCTTGCCTGACAGAAAAACAAATGCAGTTTTATTTTGATAGCAGGGAACACTGAGACACTTTATCAGTGATCAAGGCCAAAGAGCGTTCAGTCTCAGTCACCATTCACTTTCATTGAAAAAAAAAACACAATGAAACTGAATGTGGTCTGCTGTGAGCAGATGTGGGCCCCTGTGTGAGAAAATGCATTAAAGCAACAGATTGGGCTAAATAAATGCAGGCGTGAAACACAGCAAAAGTATAGGAGCATTTATGAAGATGAATGTGGTCTGAGGTGATCAGTCTCTAGCAAGCTTCTTAACATTTCATTTTGTATTCCAGCTAGCCGATGATGAGTGTGAAGGATGCCTTATTTTGATTGACACGGGCGCGACTGTATCAATTACAGATCTCGATCTTGAGATCACTTCTAACACTGTGTAAAAAGCCACTGTATTGCATACTTTGCAGATGATAAGTGCAGATTTAACAATTCGGCTCATTGTTTCTTTAATTATGAATATTGACTGGAGGCATTTTGAGTTTATTTCTCTTTATTATTCTCTGTGGGGGCTTGGCTGCAATGAAACAATTCGCTTATCTCAGAGTGGCCCCCACCATGAGCGAAAATGTGCAGTGGCAGGATCTGTTAGTCTAACTGAGACTCGCTCTGAGTGGAAGTTTATAATTTCCAAATTCCCTGATGTATGGGCCAAAGATAAATATGATTGTGGTTTAGCACAGATTCAGCCACTGAGCATCCCGGGCCCTTTTCATGAGGCTAAAAGACAATATCCTTTGAAAAATGAGGCTCGGGAGGGTGCTGAAACTGTTGTTGATGAATTATGCAAACGGGGAATTGTGATCCCCTGTGCTTCCCCACTAACTCTCCTATGTGGCCTGTCAAAAAGCCAGATGGGAGCTGGCGTTTGACCATTGATTACACTTCTCTGAATGCAGTGTCTGAGAAAATGCACCCTCTGGTGGCCAACCCCGCAACTATCCTACATGAGATAGGATCTGAACATTGTCTTTTTACTGCTTTAGACATTTCTAACGGTTTTGGACTTGTCCCCTAGCCAAGGAGGATCAAGGCAGATTTGCTTTCACCAGCAGGGGTCGCCAATGGACATGGAGTCGTTTGCCACAAGGTTTCTGCAACTCACCCACACTGTTTCACCAGGCACTAGCATCCTTCATCGATCCGGTAAGAAAACAAATTGAGTGTGATGGATCTGTTGTCCTACAATATGTGGATGACATTTTAATTGCTAGTCCAACCAAGTTCAAACATTTGACTGCTGTACAGACTGTTTTGAATGCCCTCCAAAACGGGGGATTCAAGGTTAACTTGAAGAAAGCACAGCTAGCACTGCCTGAAGTGACTTATTTGGGGCAAATTGTGGGTGTGCACGGCAGACGCATCACTCCTGAACGAGTTAAAGCTATCATTGAACTTCCAAAACCAAACACGGTCACTGGTCTAAGGCAAGTAATGGGTCTTTTGAATTACTGTCTCCAGTATGTTTCTGAATACACTGAACTTTCTAAACCACTCACAGAGGCGCTGAAAGGAGGAAAACCTGGATCGGAGCTGATCGACTGGACTGAAGAGATGGAGGAGGCGTTTGTGAGTATCAAAGAAACTCTTGCTTCCTCCACAGCATTACGTCATGCCGATGCCAGCAGGCCATTCCATCTATGGACATGGGTGGGAACTCGATCCTATTCAGCGGCCCTGGGTCAAAGGGTTCCAGGAAGAAACTCCTATGGGATGGTAGGCTATTACTCAGCTCCTATTCCTGTTTCAATGGCAGGACAGCATCCGTGCCTGTTGATATGCGACTGTGCAGAATGGGCCGTAAGGATTACAGAGGACATTGTGACTCATCAGATGGTGATACTGCACACTAGACACCAGATTCTGAAACTGTTAACAAACACTCGTTTAGGCTCTATCTCTAATCAAAGACGAGCTAAATGGGATACCACTCTCTTGAGTAAAAATGTGGATATAAATATTGACATAGAAACTGCTATCAACCCTGCCTCCTTACTTCCAGAAGAAGGAACTGCACACAACTGTGCCCGACTGATCGAGACGGACAGTCAGAGCCCTCTTCAATCTGAACCACTTTCCGATGCCATGAAGCTGTTCGTGGATGGTTCCAGCTTTCATGAACAGGGAAAACGCTTCACTGGCTGGGCGGTTGTAAATGAACATGGTGAAACTGTTGACTGTGGTTCTCTTTCAGGAGGAGGGGCTCAAGTGGCCGAGCTGGTCGCATTGACACGAGCATTGCAGTATGGCCAGGGAAGCGAGTCAATGTTTACACTGACAGCCGTTATGCATATGGTGCTGTTCATGACTTCGGCCCTGTGTGGAGACGCAGAGGATTTCTAACCACTGCCGGTCTGCCGATCTCTCATCAACAGCAGGTAAAAGAACTTATGAATGCCTGTGATCTTCCTGCAACAGGAGCAGTTATCAAAGTCACTGGACATGCAACGGACAATTCTCCTGAGGCCACAGGAAACCGAGCTGCTGACACAGCTGCCAGAGAGGCTGCAACACGGACTGAGACTTGCGTGAGTGTTATGGCTCTTGCTCCTCAGGAGAGTGATAAAGACGAATGATAAAGACGACTTGGAAGAGATAGAACAATGGACGAAATTAGGAGCTCAGAAGAATGCAGAAGGACTGTGGAAATTTAATGAGCGTTTTGTTTGTCCTGTTTCTGCTAGAACTGAACTAATGTCTTTGTATCATGGTTTGGCACATGCAGGTCCTGAAAAACTACATGCAATGATTTCCAAAACCTGGTGGTGGCCCCGACTGAGGGCTTCTTGCAATGATTTTTGTAAGAGATGTCTAGTATGCCTTAAGGTTAATTCTTCTTCTAAGCTGAAAATTCCCTTAGGACATGCCCCTGGACCTCAAGGGCCGTGGACACACCTCCAAATTGATTTCATAGGTCCACTGCCCCTAGTGGAGGTTTTACATACATTCTAATGATTGTTGATCTGTTTTCCAGATGGGTTGAGGCATTTCCACTGAGAAACTGCACCGCAGATGCAACCGCCAAGATTATGTTGAATAAAGTTTTCCCAAGATGGGGTTTGCCCTTACAAATTGATTCAGATCAGGGTACACATTTTACTGGTAAGGTGATGAAAAATGTCATGAAGTTGATGGGGGTGAGGCAACACTTTCACATTCCATTTAGGCCCCAATCTAGCGGATCTATTGAACGCACTAATTGTACGCTTAAATCTTCATTGAGAAAGAGATTGTTGGAGTGGGGGAAAGGGTGGCATGCGGCTGTCCCAGCGATTTTGTTAAGCATGAGATCCAGCCCTAACAAGACTACACAGCTCAGCCCTTTTGAGGTAATGACAGGTCGCTACATGAGGCTGCCCTGGGATGCCCCCTTGCAACATGAGGGACCATCCGGGCCTTTGAAAGACGCTTTACAAAATTATCTGAAAGCTTTGGATGACAGTCTGCGAGACACATGGGTTAGTGTTAGCACACGACAAGCAGATCGAGATAATGTTGAGCAAAAAGACATGCCTGCTTTGCCTGAAATAGGTGACAATGTAATGTTACAGCGGGAGATAGTTTCCCCCTTAGGTCCGAAATTTGATGGGCCTTATCAGGTGGTATTGACCACTAACACCTCTGTTCTACTGGACAGGGGTGTTTTGGGTACAGTATGGATACATTGGTCACAGGTGAATCCACTTGAAATGTGTAACAACTTACTACCACGGGATCATTAAATGTCTGTCGTGTATGTTAAAATTCTAGAATTCTAGAACAAATGTTTTATCATTACAGATGGCTGAATCCGACGACATACTGAAGCTGCTAAATCTTCAAGAAGAAGTGCGTAGTGAGAGACGACTGAAAGTGAAACGAGCTTTCATCCGATTGGTACTTCCGCTCTTGTTGGTATTTTTAATTCTGATCGCTTTATCATTTTTGATGTGGATTCAAATTTCAATTTGGACAGGGAGATTCCATGCATTTTCAACTCATTGGGATTGCGAGGAGATCGATAACCGTCCATCATGGGTACAATACCCATGTCTAAATTAAACTGAGGGTCTAAATTTAATTCCGACTATGTACCAAAAGGTAAATGATCGTTGTTATCGTCTGGACGGAAATGAGACAGTGACCTATTGGCTTGGTCACTCCCCAAATTATCCCGATACTACCCTCATTATGCAAAAAGGTTGGTGGATGGGGAGTGGGTGTCCTCTGTCTGTGTGTGTGGATGTGTGTTCGTTTCTGTTTTTCTTATGTATGCAGGTCTGCTTGCAGTAACTTGAACCCTTCCGAGGAGGAAAACCGACTGAGAAAACTGACGATACGCTTGGAAGAGAAACTTAAGAAGGATAACATCAATGCCCTGTTGTGAGTGGAAGGGGGAGAGCCTTTGCGTGGGGACTGGGAATTTTTAGTATCCAGCATGTCCGCAATGAGGCGAAGAGACAAGTGTGACCCGTCAGGGAAGCATGCGTTACCACTCCACCTTCTGTAGTGACCTCACTTGGTAGACCAGATGTGGCGGTATTGGACCCCACATTGGTCTAAAACGGGGGACTGAAGGGTGAGGGTTGAAATCCCTTGTCTCTTCAGATATATCAATACATATATATATATATATATCCTTTTATATCAATATCTATCTATATTCTGTTGCTTAACTTCTTTAATAAAATGATGAATTAACTATATGCATGATCACATAATCAATTTTATTTTTCTTATGCATAACTGGAATATACTTTGAATCATATGTGTGTTGGAATGTTAACTAGTGTCTTTTAAGGAACATTCCAGAGAGTCTCTCTCTCTGTCCTGCCCGTAGTCTGAAGGTCCTTTGAGGATAAGCTTAGCTGTGATGAGAGGGGGCAGGGAGAATGTTAAACATATGTTCCAGATGTATTCTGTGGTTGATTTTTACCTGTCCATGACTAATTATATGATTTATAATCCTATGTGATAGCACTTGAATAAGTAGAAGTGTAAATTTTCTCTTATTATTTCTTTCCTCTCCTTTGCCTGAGGGGTGAATATTTCTTATCTCACTGTTTTGGTTAAAATGACCTGATAAATGTGTGCTCTGGTTCCCTTGTGCGCAGAGAAACACTGTCATTTGTCAGTGTTTCTTGTGTGCGTATTGACCTTCTACCCAGGTTTTGAACCCAGGGAGACACAGCAGGCAGACTCGAAGACGCCCGAGACCATCTTCGAGGTCACTTCAGACGTAAATCTCGGGCCACAGGACGACAATTGCGCTGATTAATGTTGATAGGGCATAGCAATCTATATGTTGTGACTATGTTCTTGTAACCAATCAGGAGTGAAATAATAGAATGTACTCCTTGCAAATGGTATAATTGATGTAAAATTTTGTGTAAGGTATGATTTGGCTTTCGATCTCCTCGTGAGACTTTGCCTCTGGCTCTACCAATTTCACTGCAAACTATTCTTCAGTAAATTTTGGATTCTTTGATTGAACTTCTTGACTCCTGGTTTTTCTTTCTCCTTATCTGATCCGGATCATAACTGTTACACCCCTAACAAGTGTAAATGCCAACATCATCATATATGTTGAAAGGACCTGTAAACCAAAACATGAGCTCAATGATGTCATTAAAGGAGTCTGCTTTTTTATTCCTTCCATTACTCCTGGTAGGAGGCTTCCATAAATATATAGTTTATGCTACATAGGGTTTAATGGTGCCATGCTCACATATAAAGTAGAGCGTAAATTATGACTTAGTGTGCATTTATGCCACAACAAGGCTAATTTGTAACTTACGTATAGCTGGTGCAACCGGCCCCAGGAGCGTTACATTTGAGAGATACAATTGTATTGACAAGGCATGCTGGAATATTCCTTAAATTGTTTCCATTAGCGTTTTGCACAACAACAAAAAGGTACGCCGCCATACGGGTTTGGAACTTCATGGTGATGAGTAAATATTAACAGAATTGTTATAGTTAGGTGAACTATTCCTTTCAAATACAAAAATCTAGGCCTATCATAAAAATGTCTAGGTTACGGATGTAACCTCCGTTCCCTGATGGAGGGAACGAGACGTTGTGTTGGAGAAGCGACACTAGGGGTCTCTCTTGAGCACCGAATATACCTCTGATCTATGAAAAAAGGCCAATGAGAAGTTGGCAGCCAGTATTTGCATACCCCGCCCCCGGACATAGGGGTATAAAGGCAAGGAAATACTAGAGTTCATTCAGGATTTTTCTGAGGAGCAAGAAATGGTTCTGGCCACTATAGCGGTTCGTCTCAGTGACGTGGCCGGGAAGACACAACGTCTCGTTCCCTCCATCAGGGAATGGAGGTTACATCCATAACCTAGACGTTCCCTGTCTGTCGCTCTCTTCGACGTTGTGTCGGAGAAGCGACACTAGGGGTCCAATTTAAATCCGCCATGCGCTGAGCCGTGTACGTGTTCTGCTGACACAGGAGCGGGCAGACATTTCTTACGTGCCAAACAACCGGCTGTGTCAGACTGCAACAAGGTGACAAGGTGACGCTTGCCAACCTGGGAATGGGCTAAGCCTGGCCGGACCTCTTTTCTCTCTATGTTTCTCGCATAGATCAATAGACAGCCGGGGCACTTACATGGATTGAGGGAAGGGGTCTTACCCATTTTCCTATTCTTTCAGGGGGAAAAGACCCTGTGGAGACCACACCTACCTGGCGGGGAGGTAAAGTGGCGAATACATCACATGTGTTTTAGGCGACACGTGGAAGTGGCACGGTGGTAGATCCAGCCTCAGTGAGGGGGAGTTTCTACAACACGGCGACCGGGGGGCCGGAACTTACCCAAGGAAAACGTGGTTCCACTCGTAAGGGGACCGTATTGCGGAAAATACACATAGGAGGAGTCCGAGTAGGAGTCCTCACCCTGCGGAGCACCTATTCCAGTACAGAGTAGACTAAGTAACTGCAGTGGATTGGGTCGGCAAGTTCCTCCGCTGAACTGCGGACACATGAGGGCTAGGGAGGAATCGACCAGTGATTCGAGATGTGGAATCTTCTGGGAAAAAAAGACGCACAATTTTACCTCAACCGAGGGAAAGGGCACTATATGCAAGCGATTCACCCGGCCAGCCCATCAGCTTGTTACCGAGTTCTACTGGCTCAGACATGAAAAACACGGGATGAAACCGACTCAACCCTGAGACTGTAATATCTCGTAAAGGTGTTGGGTGTTGCCCAACCCACTGCTCTATAAATGTCTGCTAGGGAGGTACCCCTGGCCAGTGCCCATGAGGACGCAACACTCCTCGTTGAGTGAGCTCGGACCCGCGGGGGGGGCGGCCTGGGTGTGATAGGCCAATGAAATTGCGTCTACTACCCAGTGGGAAAGCCTCTATTTGGAGACAGCGTGTCCTTTCCGCTGTCCCCCAAAGCATACAAAGAGCTGCTCAGAACGTCTAAAGCTCTGTGTGCGGTCCAGATAGGTACGCAAAGCACGTACCGGACACAGCAACGAAGGGTCTGCCTCCTCCCGGGGCAGCGCTTGGAGGTTCACTACCTGGTCTCTGAAGGGCGTGGTAGGAACCTTGGGCATGTAGCCCGGTCACGGTCTTAGGATCACATGAGTGTCTGTCAGATGGAAGCGAGCGCAATCAGCAGGGCAGTCTTAAGAGAGAGGGCCCTGAGTCCAACTGATTCTAGTGGCTCGAAGGGAGGTCTCTGGAGGCCCGTGAGGACTACAGAGAGATCCCAGGAGGGGAACAGGCTTGGCCGGGAGGGATTTAACCTCCGGGCGCCTCTTAGGAACCTGATGATTAAGTCGTGCTTACCAAGGGACTTGCCGTCTACTGCGTTGTGGTGAGCCGCGATAGCAGCAACATACACCTTTAGGGTGGAAGGGGACAGCCTCCCCTCCAGCCTCTCTTGCAGGAATACGAGCACTGACCTAACTGCGCACCTCTGTGGGTCTTCAGCCCGGGAAGAACATCAATCTGAGAACAAGCGCCACTTCAGGGCGTAGAGCTGCCTGGTAGAAGGGGCTCTGGCTTGGTTGATCGTGTCTACGACGGTAGGTGGCTAGATTTTCCGCATCCCGTCCAGGGACCAGACGTGAAGTTTCCATAGGTCTGGATGCGGATGCCAGAGGGTGCCCTGCCCCTGAGAAAGAAGGTCCTTCCTCAGGGGAATTTGCCAGGGAGGGGCTGTCCCAAGGAGTGTGAGGTCCGAGAACTAGGCCCGGTTGGGCCAATAGGGAGCCACTAGTGTGACTTGTTCCTCGTCCTCCCTGACCTTGCACAGCACCTGTGCAAGAAGGCTCACTGGGGGAAATGCATACTTGCGTAGCCCCGCGGGCCAGCTGCGTGCCAGTGCGTCTGGCCCAAGGGGAGCCTCTGTTCCGGCGTACCAGAGCGGGCAATGGGAGGTCTCTTGGGAGGCAAGCAGGTCTACCTGGGCTCAGACGAATCGTTCCCAAATCAACTGGACCGACGGGGGGTGAAGCCTCCACTCTATGCTGGGCAAGCGTTGTTGTGACAGTGCGTCTGCTATCACATTGAGTTTGCCGGGGATGTGAGTGCCACGCAGCAACCTAAGTTGTTCCCGACGTGCTGCAGCGTTCCTGCAGCACGTCGGGATCAGGGCTACCCATGTGCAGTTCTTTAAGCACCTTGGCCTGGTGGACTTGCAGGAGGGCCATGGCGTGCAGGGTGGAATGACTTGCTCTTATCATCTGATCGCTTCTGCATTTCTCTTCTAGTGCTTTTAGATCTTAGTGCTGCATTCGACACGATAGATCAAGACATTCTCTTGACTAGGCTAGAGAATTATGTTGGAATTTGTGGAGTGGCATTAGCATGGTTTAGGTCATATTTAGCAGACCACTACCACTTTGTCTATGTAAATGAGGAATTGTCAAACCAAACAAAAGTAAAATATGGAGTGCCACAGGGATCAGTTTTAGGGCCTCTGCTTTTCTCCATGTATATGCTTCCCCTGGGAGATATTATCAGGAATCGTGGAATAAGTTCCCACTGCTATGCTGACGATACACAACTTTATACTTCTTCAAAACATGATGAGATTTCACAATTCTCAAAATTAGCAGAGTGTATTAATGAAATAAAAGATTGGATGGCCAGAAATTTCCTCCTACTCAATTCTGACAAAACAGAGGTTCTAATTATTGGACCAAAAAACTCTAAAAATAAGCCACTAAAATGTAATTTGACTCTAGATGGATGTACTGTTACATCATCTTCAACAGCGAAGAACAGGTGTTATATTTGATACCAATCTGTCCTTTGAAAATCAAATTACAAATGTTTGTAGAACAGCATTCTTCCACCTAAGAAATATTGCTAAATGAAGGCATATGCTCTCGGTTGCTGATGCCGAAAAACTAATTCATGCGTTCATGACCTCAAGACTAGATTATTGTAATGCATTACTGGGAGGATGTCCAGCAAGATCAATAAATAAACTTCAATTGGTTCAAAATGCAGCAGCCAGAGTGCTAACGAGAACCAAGAAATATGATCATATTAGCCCCATTTTATCATCGTTACATTGGCTACCTGTTAAATTCCGTATTTATTTTAAAATTCTGTTAACTACGTACAAAGCTTTGAATGGTCTAGCGCCGCAGTACTTAAGTGATCTTCTGTCACGCTATATTCCAACACGTTCATTAAGATCGCAAAATTCTGGCCTATTAATAGTTCCTAGAATATCAAAATCCACTAAAGGAGGAAGATCCTTTTCATATTTGGCTCCTAAACTATTCGAGATGCAGACACACTCTCTCAGTTTAAGTCTAGACTAAAGACTCATCTATTTAGCCAGGCATACACCTAATTTATCCTCCAACCCACAATTAGGCTGCTTTAGTTGGGTCTGCTGGAACCAGAAACATTGAGCATGATCTCTAACTCTGCAATAAATTAAATGGCATCTACGCTTACATCTTTTTATTTGTTTCCCCGTCTCAACCTCGGGACTCCTATCCTGAGGTCACCAGAACCGGCTGGATACAGCACCATTCCTGCTTCATGTTGGACTCCACTGCTACATGTCGCAGAATGATGATGACTAAATGCAGCCGGTGCCAGCCAAACATCATTTCAATCTATTATGACGGACTTCAGAGGATGAAATGATGCCAACTCCAACCTGCATCACCTCGGTCTATTTATGGACTACGATCTTGAAATGAAATGCTTAGACTAACTATTGCCAACAAAAGCCTTCATCAGCCAATTAACAAGGACAATTGCATCTATGTGAACTTCTGCAATTAATCAAGATGGACTTCAAAGACTTTGGTCATTAATCTTACAGTTCAAATACAATCGATGTTTAATCACTGACCCTTAACACTTAGTTTAATAATTTTAAACCATGATTTTACCTATACATAATTAATATTTACATTACATTCATAATGTTAGCCAGAGGGAACTGGCCCCCACAGTGAGTCTGGTTTCTCCCAAGGTTATTTTTCTCCATTAATCTACATCTTATGGAGTTTTGTGTTCCTTGCCACAGTCAGCCTACAGCTTGCTCACTGGGGTTATTAATACAATTATCATTTAATTATTTTTAAACACTATTAAAAATCATATTTTATCTAAATTACACAATGATGATTAATCGACTTTATAGACATTACATTTTTATCGTCTATTAATGCTGATATTCTGTAAAGCTGCTTTGAAATGATGTGTGTTGTGAAAGGCGCTATACAAATAAAATTGACTTGACTTGACTTGACTTGAAGCGGCATTTCCGGCAGCGCTGTAGGCCTTCGCTGTCAGCGAGGATGTTGTCCTACAGGCCTTGGAAGGGAGTACAGGGTGACCCCGCCAGGTGGTAGGGTTTCCGGGGCATAAGTGGAGTGCAACAGCCCTATCCACCGGGGGAATCGCTGTGTATCTCGCAGTGAGAGCATGAACCATCCACAAACGCAGCCTGTGAGCGTCTGAAGCGGAGAGCACTCTACTGCATCCAGGAACTACACAGGGGCGGAAGGGCATCTTTATAAAGACGTGTCCTGAAAAGGACATTCAACGCCGCTGTGTATTTTGTTCTTTTAGAGAAAATCACTCTTTTAGAGGAAATCACTCTTTTAAATAACTCTTTCGAGTTTGGGTTTACTGCGCTGTCGAAGCGCCCATGGGCAATATGCACTGCCGTGCAAAGAGAAATCGCCGCTGTAATGCGCCCTCAATCCAACAGCATGCAGTAGCGTCAGAGGAATACAGGAACAGGTGTGTCTTCACGCGAACAGCATGCACAACCATCGGCTCCGAAGACATTTTCTGAATGAACTCTAGTATTTCCTCGCCTTTATACCCGTATGTCCGGGGGCAGGGTATGCAAATACTGGCTGCCAACTTCTCAATGGCCTTTTTTCATATATCAGAGATATATTCGGTGCTCAATTGACCCCTAGTGTCGCTTCTCCGACACAACGTCGAAGAGAGCGACAGACGGGAATGTGATTTACACTATTATGATAATGTCAACAAAGAGTGAAATAAACGAATCTTTTCAATGTTTATGGTGAAAATTAAAACCAAATATTTTACCACTAATTAAGTTTTAATAAAAGTCAGTGTGCTTGTTTACCAACAGTGTCCGGGAAGAGCATGCTTGAGATGAAATAAAAGAATTATAATGGTGAATATGTATGAAGAAAAAAAATGCAAAGAGAGAACGATAATAGGAATTCATATTCTAAAGTTTAAAGAATATAGATAACATGACCAAAAGTGCTCTAAGCTGAAACACTCATGAATCATTCACTATTGATCTATTGTATAGTTATAAGTAATTTGTTATAGAGATAAGTAAGAAACAGCTACAATCTTCTGGGCAGTTCTGAACTAGGACAACTCAATACAGTTTGTTGTCGCGATTTTGTTTAAATCGCTGCACATGACTTTTCCGCTCTTTGGACATGTCACCGCCTTCGACACTCGACACCAGCGTCTCTTCACCTCCTCCCCGTCTCCTCTGCAGTACACGGCTGTCCCAACGAAACTCCCTTAGCTCAGCTCAAGGACATTACGTAAAGGGAGAAAACGTGAAGGCCGACAAATTGAAGGATTACGAAGAGGTTTGGAATCGCCCGAGCTGTTGGCCCGCAGCGGGCCGATCGTGGCAGAATGTGGCTTTGGTATTTTCTGCTGGGATCGGGAACGGGCAGCTCAGTCTGTGAGTCGCTACGCCCAAATGCACCGTTTCTCTGGATCTCCATCTTTAGCGCCATAGCATGAACTGAACGTGTATTTAAAATGAGAATGATCGCAACTGTTGCCATTTTCTGCAAACTAAAAAGCAACCTTTGTTGCATGAATAAGCGACGTAAATGTGCGTGCTTCTCGCGTTTGTTTAGTTTCATCGGCGACATTTTCTTTTAAACGTTTACTATATGTGAACCGAAACGAGTTTTTGATACAATGATAAACAGATGAGTTGAGTAATGCTGTGAGTAACGGGCCTGTGACGCTAGCAAACTTATGAACAAGTAGTTCGTTGTCTTGTTGGTGTTCGTCCTGGTTGTTTGAGTTGTTTTGTATATGTAGTGGTTATTTGTGCTATAAAATCGTGTCATTTAGGCCAGATTGGTGCAACATCCATGATATTTAAGGAACCACTTTCAAAATCTAAGTAATGAGACCTTCAGTGTCCAGCACATAATGGAGTGTTTGTATCTGCTGAAGGTCTCCTGAACAACAGCCAGATTACACAGTTTAACATATTAAGAACCATTTCAGTAGACCCATGATAATTACTTCTACTTTCCTGAAGCATGGATTTTGAAGTGCATTTGCATGGTGCAAAAGATCAAAGTTGCATGTTACAGACACCTCTGAAATGTTCATTTACAATTTTTACAGAAGAGTGTCTCAATTATAATAATGGACAGGTTGACATGGGCTTGTTTGAAACTCTTGAAACTTGATTTTCAATTCAGGGTGCAAACATAAAAAGCTCACCATTCTTTGAATAATTATTCTTTATATCATCGAGTTTGTACATGTAACAAAAATCACAATACAATCCACAAAAACACAGATTGTTTTTTTGTTTTAAATTAAGTTTCTACATTAATGCACAAATAAATGTAGAGCTGTTTGCATTTCGCACACATTATACATTTTTCTGTCTCAATGCTATGCAAGTTAATGTTGATAAGATTGAAATAGTTTGCAACAATAAAACTGTAAAGTTAAAACACAAAGAATGAGGTTTGAATAATGATGGGGATGCAATATATTTTATTAAAAACAAAATAATTATGCAGTAATATCAACAATTCCAAAATTCCAAGTTTGACAGCAGGCTAAACAAGTAAATCTGTATAGTAAAATAATGTGCCACGAAAATAAAGCAGTAATTACAAACAACTTGAGATGTGCATACATTCATGGGGAAATATTTTGATGCCTATTTTAATTTTAAAGTCCAGTATCATTTAAACACACAATCTGTGCATACTCGTATGCATTGCTGCAACTGGGGTAATGGTTGTGCTGAATTGATCTAGTGTATTTTAAAAGAAATACTCAGAACTCAAGAACATTTGTACATTTTTGTAGTTTCAGTTTACTGGCAAACATTTACTAAACACTTTGCCTATCCGAATTGTAAATACAATGGGCTGACCAGGGAAATTTCATTGAAGCATGACAACATATAAGGAACTCTGGTTTTCACATATTGAATTTTGTTTTTAAATGAATTAATGTTTATACTTTTTATAAAATGTTTGAAGTTTTGGCAAAAGCTTGATCTGTTACAGTTTGACACGTTTTTGTCATTCACATTATCATGAACTAAATTACATTTTTATAATTTCTGTAAAATGATTTGCCATTTTAAAATGTACTAAAATGAATGATTATGATGACATATGAAGGATTTAAAAGACTAAAACTAAGACAAAAAACACACATCTTTGAATGGATGTGATGTGAAAGGTAGGCAGTTTTTGGGGCATAAACATTCACTTCATGGTATGGTTGTCTGGAATTCAGCACATTGTCCTCTAAGCTTCTTAGCTTTAGCTAACTTCTCAACTTTTAACACATTCGTGGTGGGAAGATAGTTATTGCTAAACAAATGTTTTTCTGCTAAAGTTTCTCTAATGGCCTATCATATGTAATACATTAATAAATACATTTGTTTCTTTTGTTCAGATTGCCAGCTTCTTCCTGGGAATAACTTTACAGCAGAGTGCAACATACCTGGAAACTTCATGTGTGGAGATGGCAAATGTATTTCTGGAAACTGGCAGTGTGATGGCTTTCCAGACTGTTTTGACAAGAGTGATGAGAAGGGCTGCTGTAAGTGTCACACACACAGAGCTAGACAAATGGAAATGTTTATGTCGGCCTGTTGCATAGACAGACAGCTGGTAGTACTCTAGGTGTCAGGGAAGTACCAAGAGTGTGGATATGGTATAGTGGATCTGGTTCAAATATCATAGAGTTCAGAAAACTCTCCTTGTTTGTCATTGGTTGTACAGAAAGATAGTCCTGCCTCAAACTCACACCATTGGTCAAGCAAATAATGCTGTGTCTGGCTTGATTGGCCATTCAGACAAACAGTAATGTTTTGATAGTGCCACTTAGTGTTGTCACGGTACCAAAATTTCAGGAGTCGGTACCAATACCATTGAAATTTCATGGCACTCGATACCATTTTCAGTACCAAAGCTAAAACAGGTTGCTAAACAACACTCTTTTATTAACAAAGTTAACAAAACATTAGCAGCAGAACTAAGAAGAGAAATATGCCATTCAGCGACACTTTAATTGGTGTTTTGGGCCACTTTTAAATGTAGGGGTGGTTATAAATATTGTTTTTCCGATTAATCGCGGTCTTCATTTGAACGGTCGCTTCAATCGATTCTCAAATCCCAAGATCGATCTTTCAATCAATGCGCAACCGTCTACTTCAATGAGAGGAAATCACTTGCATTTGAAACCAAATTTTGCGCTATGTGACTGAAGTGAATATATTTGGCAACTGGCTGGTAAATGTTTACATTTCACTCACCAGTAATTGTGTAGTTTGGTTCGAGAAGTATTTAGCAGCGAGATCCTTTCACAGCATGTTGAGAGTAAAAGTTGTTGCGTGTAATGTGTACGCAAGGCATTTGTCATTGAATACGGTCTCTTTTAATACCCTTTCTGTTCTTTACAGTCAGTTGTTCATCAAAAACAACTCAATATTTTGATTTTTTTATTCTAATCATGCATCGCACAGATGAGGTAAAGCCATTCAAGTCCTATCTAGTTAACATGCACTCATTTAAAGTCGCTGTTTACAGAAATGCCATTTTTTGTTAAAGAGACAGCATCGGTTTTAGCATATGTTCAACAAATCAGTGTAAATACTTGTCAATAGTACAAATTATGCAATTTAACAATAAATATGTAACAAAAGTAATATATTAAATATAATCTCATATTTTCTGATTGAATACATTTATTTGTTCATTTTTAAAAAGCCAAAATTTGACCAAAATTATGAAAAAGTAATAAAATATAATTTGTAAAATTAATATTTTCCTAATGTACCTAGATAAAGTTCACCTGTATAATTAACAGCATTAGCTGGAAGATCATTTCTTTTATATGTAAGCAAAAGGGACATTATAACTGAAATAAACCCAAATTAATCAATATTGAATCTAATCATAACTAGTGCTTGAATTGAATTGGGAAATATGAGGCAGGTTTAATGATAATCTCACAAACAGCTAAAGCAGACATGGGCAACATACGGCCGTGGCTCATTTATCGTAAAAAGCGTTTTTTTTTAGAGATGCACCGATCGACCGGCCAGGGACCGGAATTAGCCGATTTTCCAGATGCTCGGCCCGGACCGGTAACCGGCCGGTCAGCCTCACGTCTTACCGATTCCAAGCCGGTCCGTTTTGTTGCCAGCGGCGCAGGCAATAACGTCACAGCCGCATGTAAACATGTCATTGGCGTGGAAGATCTTCACTGTGTGAAGAAAACAAAGTTCGAAATGTGTTTAATAATTAAACCGTGGGGGAACCACCACAATGACTTTCGGAACAACAAACCTAATTAGACATTTAAAACACCATCACCCAGATGAAAATGCACATTTTAAAAAAGAAGCTAAAAAGTGAAAGCGGCTAAAGCTAGCCAGAGCTCAGAGCCAGTCACAAGTCAGCAGCATCTCCCATCATTCCTTGGTATGAGCAGCGAAAATACCAAAACAATTATGAGGAAAATGATGGAATTCATGGCCCTGGATGACCAGCTGTTCTCCACAGTTGAGGACAGAGGGATCAGAAATCTGATACATTTCCTCGATACAGAGTAGGAGGTACTTTCCGACGTCACCTTGCCAGAGATGTTTAATCTCGTGTCATGTCACACACGCAGCCTGTTATCTGGCAACATTTGGGTACACAAATCCGGGAGAGGGGAAAGGGGGTGCTGGATGGCAGAGGCAGGCTAAATACTATAGAAATTGTGCCGTTGTGATTTAACGTAATTTTTCCCACCGTGTCCGATATTAAAATCAGTGCGACACACATTGTAAAAGGCGTGGGCATTGTCGATATGGCTTCAGGATATGAAATTCAATTCTTCCATCCAGCTGTTGTTAAATATACATGTATATTTTGTTTTTTATCACCGGTCTTCTCCTCCCCTCTACCAGTGATGCTTGATTTAACATCCCGCGTCTACTGCCTGCGCAGATATCAACAGCGCAAATGGGTTTTGGTTGCCAGATTGAGGTCATAAATGATTTGTAATGTGTATGATGTGTCGATTGTGTGAGTAGGATGCGTTTCATTCAAGATCTGGCAACTGGACCACCTTGGAATAATATATTGATGTGATTATTCATATAACGTGGTTTGGGCCATACAAATTACGGGAGTTTTTTTGGGAGAAATAACAAAACTGAAGACTCCTGGGAAAAACGGGAGTGTTGACAGGTATGCAAGCCGTTCCCGAAGCAGTGCTCCGTTTTACAACTGATATTTGGACATCTAACGTAAGTTGAGCGTATTGGACACTTCCAAATCTTTGTAATGGTTTTGTTAGACCATTAACAAATAAAGAGAAAAAGGTCCATTTATAAAAATTGTGGGAAATGACATCTGTTATATAAAGCAACTCATTTGCAGTTAATTGTTATTTCTACCTCTTTCCAGTCACACAGCACTTTATTTTGAGAGTTGTTTAAGTGAGAGAAGATCCTGTAACTTAGTGGAGTTTGGGGGAAATTGTAATGTTTAATCATTTATTTTATTATGAAAGTAAAATTTAGCATTGAAGAAAGGTAGATTTTGTTTGTATATGTGGTCAATAATAGTTCTTAGAAAGAAAATTGGAATCGCAAAAAATCGGTATCGGCAGGTCACTTGCAAAAAATTGGAAATCGAAATCGGCCAAGAAAATTGCAATCGGTGCATCTCTAGGTTTTATTTTTCATTGGATATTTCAGTTAACTTGCATTGGGACCTAATGCGTCTTCACAAGCGTTTAACATGTTGATTGACATCAACAAAGGCACAGCACGCACGCTGCACGAGAGTTTGTTTGTGGCCTGCTTAGCACTGCTTATTCTCATACGTTCAACGTTATAGTCATCGGTCATAGTTATATCCTTTGTCATTTTACCGCGTCGTTCATAGTTATATGAACTGCGGGCATATTCCACCTGTATCCGCGTTCTATTTTTATCGCGGTTAAACTGCGTGCATTTTTTCAGCGCGCACCCGTTTTTTTCTCCTCTGCGGTACACAGATTATTGCATCGATCTCAAAGCACCACTTATCAAGAACAACCACCACCAACAACAACAAACAATTTTGTGAGGGATTCAAATCAATCTCAAAACCCTCACCGCTCAGGAACAACGAACAATTTGCGGTAAGTCATGGCATCGGCTCATGTTATTTGTTCATGCATTGCATGTCACATGCTTAAAATAGCCTCCTCCATCAGCAGTGAGGGATTCACTTGCGATAAATGTAAGGAATTAGTCAGGCTGACGGAGAAGGTTAATGAGTTAGAGACTCGCATCCGAACGCTAGTAGAGGTGAGTGAGAAAGAGAAGCCGTTAGATACTGTTTCGGATGCGGGCAGTACAGAGAGCAACACACACACTTTGGTTCCGGTTATAGAGCCCCTGCAGCAGGGCATTTGGGTGACGTCTCGGCGGTATACTCGTTCAGCAAAGAGACACCACTCTCCCGCTCCTGTTAGGGTTTCCAATAAATTCTCCCCACTCAGTGATACACCCACTGAGAATCATATTGAAAGAGCCCTTGTTATCGGTGATTCTATTGTAAGGAACGTGGAAATAGAGACTCCAGCCACTATTGTTAATGGCATTTCGGGGGCCAGAGCGTCTGCTCGTCGTGGTGACGAGGTTTATAGTAGATTAGTGTCACTGAATGGCTGGATGTCTGAGTGGTGTCTGCAGAATAAAATAGGATTTATAGACAATTGGAAAAGTTTTTGGGGTAGACCTGACCTGCTAAAGAGAGACGGACTCCATCCCTCCAGGGAAGGTGCCGCTCTCCTCTCTAGTAATTTGGCTCATAAACTTAATAATGATATTAATTGACTAAATGGGGCCCAGGTCAGGAAGCAGACAAACTGGTTAATCCGAACGTCTGCTAGCTGCCTTGAGACGTTACACAGGTCACATAAACTACAACACATAGAGACTGTATCAGCTAGATATCTCATAGAGACTGTGTCTGTTCCACGAACTACGAAACACAATACCCTCACTAAATCATTTAGAAAAAATTTGATTAAAGTCAAACTTGAACAAAACAAACAAATTAAAAATGTACATCATATAAAAATAGGGCTACTAAACATTAGATATCTTTCTACCAAAGCACTAATTGTCAATGAAATGATTACAGATCATAGATTGGATGCGCTCTGTTTGACTGAAACCTGGCTTAAACCGGATGAATATATTAGTTTAAATGAATCTACTCCCCCAGGTTATTGTTATAAACATGAGCCTCGTCTGAAGGGTCGAGGAGGAGGTGTTGCTACAATTTACAGTGAAGTGTTTGGTGTTACTCAGAGGACAGGATATAAATGTAAGTCTTTTGAACTAATAATGCTTAAGGTGACACCGTCAAATACAAATATAAATAAAAATTCTCTGTCGTCCTTTACCCTTGCTACAGTGTATAGATCACCCGGGACTTAGTCAGATTTCCTTAGTGAATTTGCAAATTTTTTATCAGATCTTGTAGTTACTGTAGATAGTCTTAATTGTTGGTGACTTCAACATTCACATAGATAATGAAAATGATACATTGGGATTAGCATTTATCGATATTCTCAACTCTCTTGGAGTCAGACAAAATGTAACAGGACCAACTCATCGCCATAATCATACGCTAGATTTAATTCTTTCATATGGAGTTGATGTTGATAATATAGAAATTCTGCAGCAGAGCGATGACATCTCGGATCATTACCTCGTCTCTTGCATGCTGCAATCAGCTAATGTTACTCAATCTACACCACGCTATCGTTCAGGTAGAACTATTCTTTCGACCACTAAAGATAGCTTCACTAATACTCTTCCAGATCTATCTCATATACTCAATAAACCCCAAAGCCCAGAAGAACTTGATGAAATAACAAAAAATGTAAATGCAGTCTTCTCTAGCACCCTTGATGTTGTCGCCCACTTCGATTAAAGAAAATTAAAGAAATAAGCCCTGCACCATGGTACAATGATCACACTCGTGCTCTCAAGAGAGCAGCTCGGAAAATGGAGCGCATGTGGAAAAATACAAAATTAGAAGTATTTCAGGGTGCATGGAAGGATAGTGTCTGTAGCTACAAACACGCACTCAAAGCTGCCAGGTCAGCATATTTTAGTAAACTCATAGAAAATAACCACAACAATCCTAGATGTTTATTCAGTACTGTGGCTAAATTGGTTAGGAATAAAGCCTCAACCGAACCAGATATTACGTCACAGCTCAAGAGTAATGACTTCATGAATTTCTTCACAGATAAAATTGAAATAATCAGAAATAAAATTGGAATTATGCAATCATCTGTCATAGCACCTCAGAAAACAGTGTCGAATAATTTCCCTCATGTGCAACTTCAATCCTTCGCTATCATGAAGAGCTAACAAAACTTATCGAAACATCAAAAGCCACAAATTGTTTGTTAGATCCTATACCAACTAAGCTCTTAAAAGAGGTATCTCCTGTAATATCAGAACCTCTTCTTAATATCATTAACTCCTCGCTATGCTTTGGACATGTCCCAAGAAACTTTAAAATGGCAATTATCAAACCGCTAATTAAGAAGCCACAACTTAATCCTGGAGAACTTGCTAATTATAGACCGATTTCAAATCTCCCGTTTATGTCAAAAATACTAGAAAAGGTAGTGTCCTCCCAAATATGTTCATTTCTACAGAGAAATAGTATATATGAAGAATTTCAATCAGGATTTAGGCCTCATCACAGTACAGAGACTGCACTTATCAGAGTTACAAATTACTTGCTCTTATCATCTGATCGCGGCTGCATTTCTCTTCTAGTGCTTTTAGATCTTAGTGCTGCATTCGACACGATAGATCACGACATTCTCTTGAATAGGCTAGAGAATTATGTTGGAATTTGTGGAGTGGCATTAGCATGGTTTAGGTCATATTTAGCAGACCGCTACCACTTTGTCTATGTAAATGAGGAATTGTCAAACCAAACAAAAGTAAAATATGGAGTACCACAGGGATCAGTTTTAGGGCCTCTGCTTTTCTCGATGTATATGCTTCCCCTGGGAGATATTATCAGGAATCGTGGAATAAGTTTCCACTGCTATGCTGACGATACACAACTTTATATTTCTTCAAAACCTGATGAGATTTCACAATTCTCAAAACTAGCAGAGTGTATTAATGAAATAAAAGATTGGATGGCCAGAAATGTCCTTCTACTCAATTCTGACAAAACAGAGGTTCTAATTATTGGACCAAAAAACTCTAAAAATAAGCCACTAAAATATAATTTGACTCTAGATGGATGTACTGTTACATCATCTTCAACAGCGAAGAACTTAGGTGTTATATTTGATACCAACCTGTCCTTTGAAAATCAAATTACAAATGTTTGTAGAACAGCATTCTTCCACCTAAGAAATATTGGTAAATTAAGGCATATGCTCTCGAAAAACTAATTCATGCGTTCATGACCTCAAGACTAGATTATTGTAATGCATTACTGGGAGGATGTCCAGCAAAATCAATAAATAAACTTCAGTTGGTTCAAAATGCAGCAGCCAGAGTGCTGATGAGAACCAAGAAATATGATCATATTAGCCCCATTTTATCATCGTTACATTGGCTACCTGTTAAATTCCGTATTGATTTTAAAATTCTGTTAACTACGTACAAAGCTTTGAATGGTCTAGCTCCGCAATACTTAAGTGATCTTCTGTCACGCTATATTCCAATACGTTCATTAAGATCGCAAAATTCTGGCCTATTAATAGTTCCTAGAATATCAAAATCCACTAAAGGAGGAAGATCCTTTTCATATTTGGCTCCTAAACTATGGAATAGTCTCCCAAACACTGTTCGAGATGCAGACACACTCTCTCAGTTTAAGTCTAGACTAAAGACTCATCTATTTAGCCAGGCATACACCTAATTTATCCTCCAACCCACAATTAGGCTGCTTTAGTTGGGTCTGCCGGAACCAGAAACCAGAAACATTGAGCATGATCTCTAACTCTGCTATAAATTAAATGGCATCTACGCTTACATCTTTTTATTTGTTTCCCTGTCTCAACCTCGGGACTCCTATCCTGAGGTCACCAGAACCGGCTGGATCCAGCACCATTCCTGCTTCATGTTGGACTCCACTGCTACATGTCGCAGAATGATGATGACTAAATGCAGCCGGTGCCAGCCAAACATCACTTCAATCTATTATGACGGACTTCAGAGGATGAAATGATGCCAACTCCAACCTGCATCACCTCGGTCTATTTATGGACTACGATCTTTAAATGAAATGCTTAGACTAACTATTGCCAACAAAAGCCTTCATCAGCCAATTAACAAGGACAATTGCATCTATGTGAACTTCTGCAATTAATCAAGATGGACTTCAAAGACTTTGGTCATTAATCTTACAGTTCAAATACAATCGATGTTTAATCACTGACCCTTAACACTTAGTTTAATAATTTTAAACCATGATTTTACCTATACATAATTAATATTTACATTACATTCATAATGTTAGCCAGAGGGGAACTGGCCCCCACAGTGAGTCTGGTTTCTCCCAAGGTTATTTTTCTCCATTAATCTACATCTTATGGAGTTTTGTGTTCCTTGCCACAGTCGCCTACAGCTTGCTCACTGGGGTTATTAATACAATTATCATTTAATTATTTTTAAACACTATTAAAAATCATATTTTATCTAAATTACACAATGATGATTCATCGACTTTATAGACATTACAGTTTTATCTTCTGTTAATGCTGATCTTCTGTAAAGCTGCTTTGAAACGATGTGTGTTGTGAAAGGCGCTATACAAATAAAATTGACTTGACTTGACTTGACAACAAAAATAATGTCACTAAATGCATGTCCTTGTACTGGAAAACCATGAACAAAACTATGCAACATAAAAGGAAATGCGACCCAGGATACATTAAATACAGGTTATGTTTAATCTGACAGGTCGACACTTGATGTCCAATATAAAATCTGTCCTGAAACAAAACCAGTTGAGAAGCACTGAGTTAAAGGTACAGACAGGAGCAGTCTACAGTATATGTTAATTATTAATAATCATAGGACATTACTTTAAAAGCTCACACAGCTGATGTTATTTTTCATTTAGTAGTTAATTTAACATGCTATAATAACTTGCTTTAGTTATATAATATGTTATAGTTACATGCAATTTTTTTATTATGTTTATAAATCTGTTTATTATAATTCTGTTAGCTTTCTTATTTTTTCTATTTATTTTCAAAAGGGAGACTTTTTTTACATTTACATTTATGCATTTGGCAGACGCTTTTATCCAAAGCGACTTACAGTGCAATTATTACAGGGACAATCCCCCCGGAGCAACCTGGAATTAAGTGTCTTGCTCAAGGACACAATGGTTGTGGCCGTGGGGTTAGAACCTGTGACCTTCTGATTAACAGCCCTGTGCTTTAGCCACTATGCCACCATAGATAAATAAAATAACCTTTCTGTTTTCACTGATAATAGTATTTGTGTAATATCGTATACACGTGAAACCGTGATATTTTCTGAGAATGTTATCATACCGTGAAAATCTCATACCGTTGCAACCCTAATGTTTACACCTGGTCATTTAAATGCATCTCCTGTGAGCACTTGTGGTCAGATTTGGAGGGGAGGGACTCATATTTCATATTTTATTAGCAAATGGAGGAGTCTAATGCGCTTTGTCTGGCTTTTCAGGTATCCCTCTGCCATCACGACAGGTGTCACAAGAGACAGGTGTTAATGAAAATGACAGCACAGGTGATGAGCCTTACTGCTCTCTCTCTCCCGCAGACAGATACACGACCACACCCCCATCCCCACAGCAACATTTTGAGCAGAATTGTCTGTTATTTTAGTGGATTAAATGTATTAATCTGAGCTGCAGATGTTCATGCTTCTCATAAAGTGTCCCTCCATGTTGATATCAGACACACTGTTGTAGATCTGTGAAGTTTTCATGTTTGTGTTTGTGTCTGCTTTTTTACATTTTCAGATCGGACGGTTAGTTCCTTTTATACTGCTCATAACCAGCAAAGTGTAAACTCTTGTTTTAGTGCAGAGGTTGATTGACAGTTGAGGGGTGGCGTGTCACTGCTATCTGGGATGCATTCAGGATGGATTAGTGTTTACACCTCAAATGTGACACGGTTACATGCATTTTTGACCACGTTCGTGTATGGTTTTTGTGATCCAATCATAAAACATTTTAGACCCCATTTACATCTGTATTTAGCACTAACCACATGTGATCCGATCACCAAATGTGCATCTTAATACATGTGTAAATAGGGTCTTCGTCTTAGTTCTGGAATTTATTTTTATTGATACATGACAGACAGGCTCAGGTAAACTTACTAAATGCAAGAATTGATATGGTTTGGTCTTCTTTTTTCATTGTGGTGCTGCAAAATCAGGATTAGAATGGAAATAACTGACAAGTTTTGTCACTAAGCCAGAATGGTTCTTCTGACTTTAATACGTTACCAAACTGGGTTCTAATGGAAATGCTGCTGTTAACATATCTACCATGCTCAAAACAGTTCCTCATTTTGTCTTGAAAGTTGAAATTTATGAAAGTTGTTTTTCTAGTTAATTCTTCATCCGTTGGTGTTTAATCCCAGTTGATAAAATCTTTTTCGATGTGTTGACACCCTCAAATGTGCCGATTTGTGTATTCCAATGACTCAAGGCCGTCTTCAAGGAGAGGGCCTTGAGCTCAACTGAGTCAAGCATCTCAAAGGGGGGTCTCTGAAGGCCCTAGAGGACCACTGAGAGATCCCAGGAGGGGAACAGGCTTGGCCGGGGAGAGTTCCCCTAAGGAACCTGATTATCAAGTCGTGCTTACCCAGGGACTCGCCATCCACTGCGTCATGGTGGGCCGCAATAATGGCTACATACACCTTCAAGGTGGAGGAGGACAGCCTCCCCTCAACCTCTCTTGCAGGAATGAAACCACTGACTGGGCTGTGCATCTCTGCGGGTCTTCGGCTTGGGAAGAACACCAATTTGCGAACAAGCGTAATTGTGCAGCCCCTGGGGCCAGCTGTATGCCAACGCGTCTGTCCCGAGAGGGGCCTCTCTCAGGGAGTACCAGAGCGGCCAGTGAGAATTGTCTTGGGAGGCAAAGAGGTCTACCTGTGCCATGCCGAACCGGTCCCAAATCAGCTGTCCCACCTGGGGGTGGAGCCTCCACTCTCCGCCAGGCGAAACCTGTCGCAACAGCGCATCCACTGTCATGTTGAGGTTGCCAGGGATATGAGTGGCATGCAGCGACCTGAGTCACTGCTGACTCCAGAGGAGGAGAGAGCGGGCGAGTTGTGACATGTGACGAGAGCACATGCTGCCTTGGCGATTTATGTACGCTACCATCACGTTGCTGTCTGAATAGATCAAGATGTGCTTGCCCGAATCAGTGGGAGAAACCTCTGCAGGGCAAGTAGTACAGCCGGCAACTCTAGGCAGTTGCTGTGCCAACGCAGCTGGGGCCCTATCCAGGAGCCAGTGACTGTGTGCCCACTGCACATGGTGCCCCAACCCTGTTGAGAGGTGTCTGTGGTGACCACGACACATCTGGACACCTGCTGTAGGGGATTCCAGTCTGCAGAAAACAGAGGTCCGTCCAAGGGTTGAAAGTTTGACGGCAGGAAGGGGTGATTAACAAACGGTATGTGCCATTGCTCCATGCCCATCTCGGGACTCGAGTCTGAAGCCAGTGCTGAAGCGGTCTCATATACATCAGCCCGAGCAGCCCAAGTGGCCGAGGATGCCATATGCACCAGGAGCCTCTGGAACTGTTTTAGAGGAACCTCTGTGGCGGGCTCGAAGAGAGCGGGGCACCTGAGCACCGACTGCGCACACTCGTTCATGAGGTGTGCTGTCATTGAGACTGAGTCTAACTCCATGCCCAGAAAAGAGATGCTCTGAACCGGGGCGAGCTTGCTCTTTTCCCGGTTGACCTGAAGCGCTAGACTGCTGAGGTGCCTGAGCACCAGGTCCCTGTGAGTGCATAGTAACTCCCGAGAGTGAGCTAGAATAAGCCAGTCTTCAAGGTAGTTGAGTATGTGATGCCCACTTCCCGTATCGGGGCACGGGCTGCCTCTGCGACCTTGGTGAAGATGCGAGGGGACAGGGACAGGCCAAAGTGGAGGACCTTGTACTGAAATGCCTGGCCATCGAATGCAAACCATACGAAGGGTTGATGTCATGGCAGAATGTGGAAGTACGCGTCCTTCAGGTCTACCGCTGCGAACCAATCTGATGCCGAACGCAGGTTAAAATCTGTTTCTGCTTCAGAATTTTGAACGGGAGTTTGTGTAAAGCCCGGTTGAGAACTCGCAAGTCAAAGATTGGCCGCAAACCACTGCCTTTTTTGGGTACGATGAAGTAAGGTCTGTAGAGACCCTTCTTCATCTCGGCTGGAGGGACAGGCTCTATCGCGTCCTTGAGTAGCAGAGTTGTAATCTCAGCCCGTGAGGTGCTGGCATTTTCGCCTTGCATCAAAGTGGAGCGAATATTGCTGAAATGAGGCGGGAGCCTGGCAAATTGAATCGCGTAGCCGAGTCAGATGGTCCTGGTCAACCAGCGCGACAGGTTGGACAGCGAAAGCCATGCCTCCAAGCTCTGTGCGAGGGGCACTAAGGGGACAATCATTTTTGACGTACATTAGTTTGACGTATATTTACTATACACCTCTGGGTATAGATTATTCTATAATTTGTGAAAGTTTGAAATGCTAACTGCATGGTTTGATAATCTCTCCAGTATCTTTGATACTCTTCTCGCCTTGATGAACTGTCAAGCTCTAATAGCAGCTATTGATGATCAGTATTCATCAAATCCTTCCTCTAAACTTTATGAAGAGTGTCAAATGTTACAGACAGAATAATTATCAACTGATGAGGCTGAAGATGTGCTTGTACATGCTCAACATAGAGTCTTGAGTATGATGATAAATTATTATTAAATTAAGTTATTAGCCCATCAAATTCGGAAATCTGAGATGTCTCTTCTGATATCCCAAATTAGACTACCTTCAGGAGCTACTATTTTTGAATACAAAAAGATAATCACCATCAATACATTTTATGTAAATTTGTACACTTCTGAGTCTTTATCAGATACACTCTCAATGATTACCTTTTTAGACTAAATAGATTTCCCTACTATTGACAAGATGGTTAGTGATTTCTTAGAGGAGGACATACAAATTGAGGAAATAGCTGAAGCGATTGCATCCATGAAAACCAGTAAGGCTTCCGGTCCCGGTGGTTTTCCATCTGGTTTTAGACGTCTTTTTCTAAACTACTCTGCCCAATGTTACTCTCAGTTATTTCAAAGAGCCTTAGAGATTCTCAGCTGCCTCCAACCTTCTATCAAGCAATGATTTCATTGGTTCTTAAGAAAGATAATAAAAAAACACTAGACTATAGCACATATCTTCCCATATCCCTTTTAAACTGTGACTACAAGGGATTAGCTCAAATATTATCTATTCGGCTTGAAAAAAACTAATTATTTAACAAAATAATTTCACTTGATCAGACGTGATAGGCACTCCTTTTTCAATATTAGACGCCTTTTCAATGTTATTATTCTCCCCATTCCAATGACGCTGATTTTGTGGTCGCGCTTCATGCAGAGAAAACGTTTCACCATGTTGAGTAGGACTATCATATTAATGCTTTGGAAAGATTCCAAATAGGTCTCAAATCTATTTCTTGGACAGAAATTCTTTATACCGCTCCCAAAGCATCTGTGCGTAAATATAACATTATCTCTGATTATTTTTCACTATGTCGGGGAACAAGACAAGTGTGCCCCCTCTCTCCTCTTTTATTCGCAATTGCCATTAGACGTGCTGACACAGAGGTGCAAGGTTTTTTGTGCTGGTCTAAAACAAAAGATCTCCTTATATGCTGAAGATCTTCTTTTATTTGCTCTAATCCCCTAGTTTCAATTCCCTGGGTTCTTTTGATATTGGACTCATTTAGTACCTTTTCAGAGTATAACCAGAATCTCTCTAAGAGTAAATTATTTCTGGTGAACCCTGATGCGTTAAAAAATCTCATATTCAGGTTTCCCATTTAAAATTGTTACTAGTCATTTTAGGAATTTGGGTGCTCAGGTGACTTGTAGGCATGCTGATTTGTTTAAAGCTAATATTAGCCCTCTATTCAGTCTCACAATGTCTTTGTTTCTGTCTTGTAAATCCCTTCCTCTTTCATTGGTAGGGAGGGTAAATAATGTTCAAATTAATATTCTACCAAATTTTTATATTTATTTCAATGTTTACCCAAATTGTTTTTTCTAACCTGGAAAAAAGTACTTCTTTTATTTAGAATAATAAATTAAGGCGAATAAAACAAAAACACCTCGTGAAGCCGAAAGAGCTGGGTGGCTTAGCTTTGCCAGACTTTCAAACTTATTACTGAGACACCAATTTTAGAAATTTATTTTACTGGGTACAGTATGACATGCAGCAGTGTAAACCTCTCTGGGTTCAAATGGAGGCTATATTTTGTGCCCCAGCAACATTAACATCTTTACTCTGCTCCCCATTCCTCCCACTTACAGTATATTGTTCAAGAACCCAACATTTAAGCCTTCTTTAAAGATCTGGTCTCAGTTTCGTAGAACACTAGGGCTTAAGAGTCTTTCTGCAGCTTCCCCCATCTTTGGCAGTGTATCTTTTTCACCCTCTCTTTCTGATGCTGAGGCTTTTAATATCTGGAGAGCACAAGGCTTAGCTATAATTGGTCATTTATTTATTGATAATATATTTTCTTCATTTGACCAACTTAAAAAAAACGTATTCTGATATTTTCAAGTCCGGAGTTTAATTTGTAAATATTTCACGGATTTTCCATCTATTCCACACAACAGCATTCTCGAGTGCATTATTGATCAGCATAAATGTATAAGGGGTGCCAATTCTAGAATTTACAGTTTAATAAATAAAAAGCAAACATCTTCTTATGGGCCAATAAAGAGACCTATTATGCCTCTTTTTACAAGATGTAATATAAGTCTCAGGTGTCCCCACAATGTGTCTGTGAAGTTTCAGCTCAAAATACCCCACGGATCATTTATTATATCATGTTGTAAATGTCTCTTTTTGGGTGGAATCAAAAACACGCTGATTTTGTGTGTGTCTCTTTAAATGCAAATGAGCTGCTGCTCCCAGCACACTTTCTGGAAGAGGTATATCTGGTCTCCATGAATACAATTAGAGACAATGGTAACTGACAGTATGCGTTTTCAGGTTAAACATTTTAAATAACGATATAGCTCTTGTCTCCGTGAATACAATCAGAGACGATGGTAACTTTAGCCGCATTAGCCGTGGTATCATTTAACAAGCACATTCAGAAAGAAGATTTGCAAACATTCATAAAAAATAAAGTTCGATACTTACATCTTAAAGATATAAAGCTGGAACACAAACAGTTGGTACTGTTTCATGCTTGAGAATCTAATTGTTTGAAAATCTTGCTTTATATTGACACTCATTCACAAACCAGTCCGATGTAAAATAATTTACACAAAAATACAAAAGATTTTGTATGTTTTGTGGCACATTTCCTTCAAAAATAAAACTTGTCTGCACCTACAGTGGATCTGATGCCGGGTACATGAACATGTACATGAAGACTCTTATGTTCACTTTTACAGCAACAACAGACACTTATGAGACATTATTCTTCTCACTGTGTCTGCTCCAGCTCGGAAAAAAGCGGACTGTGTGTAGATCATTCAGGGGAGGATCTATGATAATAGGGTGGAGTCAGTCACCAGTCGTGGGCGTGGCCTGATCTAACATGACATCACATTAGAGCAGAAACAAAAACCATTCATTCTGACACACTGTTTTTGATTAATGGAAATATAAGTAAGAGGAGTGAGTGGACTTTTAACATTATAGGGTTGTTGTGTACACACACTGCTGACTCACATTTATGTACAAACACCATGTAAAAGTGAATTTTGCATAATAGGTCCCCTTTAAAGTCTCTTTGGGAGGTTGACTTAAAGATTACACTGGGACTCTAGCTTAGAAAGAATACACAGTTCCTCAGTTAATTCTAGGCACTGCCTTATTCAATTTAAGATAGTACATCGTGTCTATTGGTCTAGAGCCCAACTCATCTTGACCCCACCTGCCCATGATGTGCTGTAGAGCCATCCTCTTAGTTTCATTAATTCATAACATTTTGGGGAATTTTTTTAGCTGTTTTTCAGACATTTCTGCTAGGGTAATAGACCTCATCCCCCTGACAGACTTATTTGGTGTTCTTCCAGAAAATATTAAATTAACAGCTTTTGAAATGGACAATATAGCACTTTTCGCACTGTTGGCCAGACGACGTATTAATTGGAAGATACCATCCTATTGTCAATGGATTTTGGATTTAAAATTTTAAGTATTTAAAATTTTAAATATTTTAAGGAGACGGTACTTGGTAAAATCTGTTCTTTTCTTGTTTTATTTTGTTTGTATTTCTCCTTTTTTCTAATGATATATCATAATTTTGTATTTTTTATTTATTTATTTGTAATATGTGACTTTTATAGTGTATGTTAACATATAAGGATGTCCATGCAGGGACCATTTACACAATTTTCATGTCATCCTCATAATGTGAGGCTTTGTCTTGAGTGGGTTTTTGTAATATAATTTTTTTGTATTACATAGAAAAATTCTAATGAATTCTAATTGTACATTTTTTAAATGGACCTGTTTTGTGAACCTATAGACAAATACAAAAATAAATATGTGGATTTTTTTTGTATCATATATTATATACATCAAGTCCTTTTCTAAGTCGTTTTTCTCCCGAGACTCAACAATATATTTTTGTATAGGACTTTTTTTATTTAAGTTTCTCTTATCCAATACATGCCACAGTAGTAAATCTTGAGGTATCTGAAGAGGACTCCCTGGGCCTTTCAGAGATAACAAATGTTTGTGAGTTTGGCCATGGCAACTTCCACTCCTTGATATATAGGTATCAAGTAAAGTTATTTTTATTTGTATAGCACTTTTCACAGCACACATTGTTTCAAAGCAGCTTAACAGAAAATTATGCTTTTACAGAAAATGAAGCTGTGATGTCTTAAAGTCCTCATTGTGCAGTTTAAACGAATAATGTGACTGAAAATCATGCCTTAAAAGAATAGTTCACCCAAAATGATTAATTCTCTCAACATTTACTCACCCTTGTGCTATCCCAGATATGTATGAGTTTTTTTTAAAAGAATATCTCAGATCTGTTGGTTCATACAATTCAAGGTATAAAATATTTATTATATGTATTGTAAAGAATCTACGGGTTCAGGTATGGAAAAGGAGGAGATGGGGAGCAGTGACATGCTTCAGGTAGCTTTTATTCTTTCTTTTCAGTTCTTTTGAGTGTCACCTTCTCAGGGCTTTCTTATTCCTCAGTTCAAAGCAACAAAAAGTCTCAATAGTTTTTCGAACACTTCAGCTTCACAACAATAATAATGATCATATAAAACGCCAGTTGGTGCCGTTCTCTCTCTGCTTTCCTCTTGTGTTTGGCTGTTTTAAAGCATCTCTCCGCTTTCACTGTAATGAAAAACAGCTGTTAGAAATAAGAAATTATGTCATCCAGCTTGACAAGCCACTCCACTCCCTCTCTCCCGCACACGGACATATGACCCCCCCCCCCAGCATTTCTGAAGAGAAAGTCAGCCACAGCCATCTGTGGATCACCTCAAATTTGAATGTCTGAAGTGCCAGGTACCAACGAGTGATCTGCGCATTGGTATCCTTCATGCAGTGGAGCCACTGGAGTGGGGTGTGATCTGAACTGAGGGTGAAGGCCCGCCCCAGCAGGTAGAAGCAGTGGGTGAGTAGCACCCACTTGATCACCAAACAGTCATTTTCAGTGGTGCTGTACTTGGTTTCCCTCAGCGAAAGTTTATGACTAATGTACTGCACCGGTTGCTCTCCCCCTTCCTGCGAGAGCTACGCCCCATTACCCTGTCCGATGCATCTGTCTGCAAAATAAAGGGGAGAGAGAAGTTTGGAGCATATAAGAGCAGTCCCCCACAAAGTGCAGATTTCACTTTTACAAAAGCCTGTTGGCATGACCACTGGAGCATATCGGGAGCCCCTTTCGAATGAGATCAGTCAGCAGGCTGGTGACATCAGAGTAACTAGGAACAAACCTTTGGTAGTAGCCAGCCAGCCCCAGAAAATGTCTCACCTCCTTTTTGGTCTTGGGAGGCAGGCAGGCTCGTTCGCTGCAGTTTTGTTAATTTGGGGACGCATCTGCCCATGACTCAAGTGGAACCCCAGATACTTCCACCCGCCCAATTGCACACTTCTTCGGGTTGGCCATGAGCCCCAACCACAGCAGCGATCTCTGGATGGCTCTCAGATGTTACATGGCCTGAGGATACTCAATGCGTGATTTTGCATTGAAAATTAAATACGTTTATTTAAAAAACGAATTCAAATACATCAAATACATTTCTAAATTTAAATTGCACTCCAAATGAAATGAAAACGCAATTATAATAATGAAGTATTTATTAGCCTAAATAAGTAACCTTTACATTTAACATCTAGGCAAGTGTCCGTCTAAACATGCAGGTGGAAAATTACTTACAAATGAAGACTTAAAACCAATTATAAATGTAGAAATAATCACTATGATGATAATAATCACTGAAATATAAATCACGGTTCGAGGTGAAAGTTTTTTTGTATTTATGTTTTAATCACAGATGTATAGGCGTGCAGAGTTGTGATCACAATGAACTGCTCTGAGTTCTGTGGAAATAAAGTGACCTGAACTCAAAGCAGCTCCTGATCTGAGATAATAATCAGAAGAGAGAAACAAACAAAGAATGAGAAACTTTTACATGCACGTGTTCCACGAGACTGCATGCCTCCGAACAAACATACATGCGCATAGACTGCTTTTCTGTCATCTGTTCTTAATATAATAAAGTGTGTTTCTTCAAGCATATGCCTGTGTGTCTATGGGCAAATTATTTGTAATATAAATTTGATAATAATAATAGCCTAATAATAATTATAATTTAATACATGGGGAAACAACAAAATATTGTCTTGACATGGTCAAAGGCTATTGGCGATCCCTCTGACCATCGTCGATCCCCGAGATCATCATCTATCGGCACAACCCTAATGTGCATTTCTCTCTATAAATTAACAAAATGTTCAGACAGTCTCCTTGCTGGTTTTTCCGACACATTCAGAATCATTATGGCTTTTGCCGGTGTAGCTGCGGAGTGCTTCATGTGTGCGCTTGTCAGATTTATATTTTAAAAGCTCATAATTACGGTTTAGTATTTCTCTGTAATGTAGAACAGTGGTAGCAATGTTACTTTTAACATTCTTTCTCAGCCCTGGAACTCAAACCATTTTCTGATTCCCCCAATATATATATATATATATATATATATATATTTAATTAAATCAATATCATAAACGTGCTACTAGTCGACTAACGGCTTAAACAAAAGCCTACTAGTCGACTAGTAAAATCTTTGTGCGGGGCAGCCCTAATATATAGGCAGAACCAGCACAAAAAGAAACAAAAAAGGTGCTCAGTTTCCTCAGATGGTCAAGTGAATGTTCAGTGAGTCAGATTCACTTGGCTGCAATGTGAGAACCACAAAATTACTTGCTCATTCCATTGACTTTATAAAGAACAGCGCTTGCTGTGGGCATGTAAATACTTTATGGCCCTCCTTAGTATCTATTCTCAATTTGGCCAGGAACATCAGTGCAAAAGCGACCTTCCGTTAATGTGAGAGTTTCTTGCATTCCTTGAATTGATCACGTTGAATTCGCAAAGTCTGGGAACAAAAAATTCTGTGGTTCTTCCAAGAAAGCCTTCCTTTACTCCTCGTGTAACACGAGATCTTTATCGGATGATCTCAGAAATTTGGACAGAATTGATTGGGGCCTGTCTCCCTCAGCGGATCGCCGAGACAGGACCCTGAAAGCTCACTTGATTTCCAGCTTATGGCCTGTTATGTCAAGCAGATTCAGAAAGAGCCCATCCAGGAATTCCACCATATTCTGCCCCTCTGCTCCCTCAGGAATTAAAAAAATGTGGACGTTATTCTGCCAGTTACGATTATCGATGTTCTCCAATTTCTCCAAGATGCGCTCCAAATCAGCCTTGGACGCTAGCAGATTAGCATTTAATGCCCACTCCGATGACTCCAGATACACTTGTAACCATCTCAGTGAATTTCGTCTCCATGGCCAAGATTGATCGACGTATTGCAGCAAGCTCCTCCAAGTCAGCAACGACCTTCGTTCAGCAATTCTCACGGAATTTCTATCGACTCCGTGGCTCGCCTCCCCTCCGGAGGGGCGTCAGCTTGAGCATGTAAGTGTTTTTTTTTTCATATGATTTATTTATACATTTTAACCCTTCTTGGTCTAAGGGGTCTTAAGTCCGCCTGGCACTATTTTGATATTTTGGCTTCTGGAATGGTCAATTTTCATAGCAGAGTGAAGAGAGTCATATTTCTGGATTCTATAGATTCTCATCTACAATGTGGATGCATTGTAAATACACTTCTTGAGACATTTGTACATGTTCTGATGTGATATATCACCAAAAAATACAAAAACGGAAATTCAATTTTGTTGTTTTTATTATATAAAAAATATTAAACATAAATGAATAATGAATTTTACAACAAATATTTATTCCTCAAAGGCTTTAGAACAACTTCAAAAGAAATTGGGTGAAAAAATATAAAGAAACAAAACAACTATTTACATTTCTGTGACTATAGTCACCATACCTTTTTTTTTTTTGGTTGAAAAACATAAGAAAATATAAAAGGAATAAAACCGTTCATTTGAATGGAATATTCTGTATAAATGGAGTAATATCCAAAAACACCACTAGATGGATCTGTTTACTGCATTTGAATGATTGATGTGCTTTTCATCAGTCATTAGGTGCCACAGGCTCTGGCTGTAGGAATTTCACACCCCTCCCCCTTTTACTCCAATGACATCTGACAACATCATTCTTTGTTTTTGGTCTGTGATTGGTTCACACACACACACACAGCTCTGTGATTGGTTTACACACACCAACAGCATTTTATGTCATTAGATAAAATAAAGTACAATGTCTTTCTTTGTTTTGCGGTAAAATCTATAATAATAATGCTATAGATTTGCACTAAAATATGGAAGGCTTATCATTCGCGGAAGTCAACACAGTCTATGCAGTCGAATGGCAGCTTTTTCATAAAAAAAAAGTAAGTTAATACCTTGATCCATTCCGAAGTTATTAATAGATATGTCAGGGGTGCGCACTTTGACGCTCTAGTGCGTCAGGCGACTTGATACATTACAGAGATAACAAACAAACACAAAAAAGACACTACAATAATAAGCAACAATGAACAAATACACTGAAGTTGAGAAAAAAATATACATATATAAATTATAAAAATAAATAAATAATAAATAAATTGCAATCCTACAATATATTGACCAAGCAATACAGGATTAGTATGCACATATAGGCCGGTGGCTGAGGGGGACGGGGCAAATCAAACACAAAGAGCAGGGTCAAGTTGGAGAGTTTGGACATATGCAAGAAGGGGCTGCCAGATCTTGACAAAAATAGTACTAGGTCGTTGAAGAGCGTATCCAATTTTCTCTAATTTCATAAAATAGAGAACATCTCTTACCCTGCTGGTGTGAGATGGAGGGTGAGGACTCTTCCGATTCAATAGAATTAGACGTCTTGCCAAAAGTGTTGAAAAAGCTACAAAATCTGAGAAGTGAGAAGGCAAAGTGTGGTGAGGTGGGAGAACCCCCAAACAAACCAGTGAATGGACAAGGTGAGATATCCACCGAGGTAATGGCTGACAGAGAAGCAAAAGTTAGCTTCCAAAAGGGAGGCAGGGCAGGTCCAGATTATATGGATTAATGTGGCTGAACCAGAATGACACCTGTCACACTCATGGTCAATAGAAGGGTTTATGCGAGCTAACCTGCTCTTAGACCAGTGTGCTCTATGAACCACCTTGCGCTGTATGAGCCTGTGACGTGCACAGAGGGAGGAGGAATACACCCTGTTCGAAATTACTTTCCATGTCTCCTCATTAATGTCAATACCAATGTCTTGGGACCAAGCGATGCGTAGGTTGTCAGAAGATGAAAATTGCAAATTAACAATTATATTCAATAATTTAAAGATTGACCCTTTAACACAAGGATCAACACACAGAATGGAGTCCAAATCTGAAGGGAGAGGCACATTAGGAAAGTTGGTCATTTTTTTATGCACAAAGTCTATAATTTGTAGATATCTGAAAAAATGGCTGCTCAAAAGACACAAAAACACTATCAATGTAGAGGTCAGCAATAGAAACCAATCCAAGATCCCTCCAAGAGGCATAAGCACTGTCCAACATTGTAGGGTGGAATAGAGGGTTGGAGTGTAATGGGGATAACAAAGGGGTGACCAAATGCTGCAAAAATTGGGTCCAGATTTTAAGATTGCGTATTCCAAGGCTGCCTTATTGATGGGCATTAATTCACTTTTACTCAAATTTAACTTGTAGACTGAAATAAGACCAAACTCTGCCAGCAGGTCAGCACCAAGGGGATGGAGGTGCCAGAGTCCGACACATATAACAAAAGATCATCAGCGTATAAAGACTATTTATTCTCCAGCCCTTTGCACTGGATCTGAGAGCAACGGCCAGAGGCTCAATGGCTGATGCAATCAACAGCGGGGAGAGTGGGCAGCCTTGTCCAAGGGAGAAATACTTATTAGAAATAGTTATTATTTGTTCATACACAGGCCATTGGGGACATGTCTAATCCAAGCTATAAACTGGTCATGAAAACCAAATCTCCTCAGTGTAAAGAACAAATACCCCCACTCGACTCTATCAAAAGCTTTCTTAGCATCCATGGAAATAACTAATTCTGGGACTTCATTCGAAGAGGAAGCATAAAGGATATTCAAGAGGCATCAAATATAGTGACAAGAATGTCTATTTTTAATAAACCCTGTCTGGTCTTGTGAAATTATGGTTGGAAAACCGACTCCAAATGTCTCGCCAGAATCTTAGACAATAATGTCATATCTGAACAAAGTAAGGAGATGGGACGATAATTACTGCATTGAGAAGGATCTTTATCTTTCTTGATAATAAGGGAAATAGTAGCCTGGCGCAGAGATTGAGGAAGTATACCTGAACTGTAAGACTCATTAAACATGTTTAGCAAAAGAGGTGATAATTTATCAGAAAACATCTTAAAAAATTCTACCAGAAAGCCATCAGGCCCTGGAGATTTACCATTCTGCATCAGACTAAGAGCAGTCTTACTTTCATCCAACATAAGAGGAGCTATCAAATTAGAGGAAATATCAGAATCAATGCATGGCACATTTAGAGGGCTGAACATTTTTTAAAATTGAGCCTTTTCAGCAATGCTTTCAGCGGTGTATATAGAGATGTAAAAGTCTCTGAATTGGTCATTAATAGACAGAGGATTAACTGAAGACCCAGTGGCAGTTGAAATTTGAGTAATAAATTGTGAGGTAGCAGACTGCCGCAACTGGTGATCAAGTAATTTATTCAATTTATCGCCGAATTCATAATAATTGTAACAAGTCTTATGCAGAGCTTCACTTGCTTCATTCATAGCTAGCAGATCAAACTCCGTTTTTGTTGTGAGAAACTTAGCGAAGTGGTCTGCTTGTGCCGAACTAGCACAGATGACTGAAGGTCTGCCAAAGCATTAGATAAATTAGCCCTCCTTTCATTCACCACTATTCTCTTGTAAGCCGAGTATGAAATAATTAGCCTCCCAAATTTGTCTTAGCTGAAACATTTGGAGAAGTATTTGTGGAGATGAAAAGATCAATACGATCATTAATAACCTCTAAAAAATCAGGATCATTGAGTAGTAAAGAATTAAAACACCATGGAGACCGAGACATCGAAATGCCTTGTATATATAAATACATGAACTGAGCAATGAAAGCAGTTTATTATCAACCAGAAAGTAGTCAATACGAGAGAAAGAGCGATGAACAGGGGAAAAGAAAGAGAATTGTTTCATGTTAGGATTGAAAAAACGGCAAACATCCGTAACGGCATATTGGTCCATAAAAAGCTGAATAATCCTACCAGATTTAGACTGTGCACAAGGCCTAGAGAAGGAACGGTCAAGAAGAGGGTCTAAACAGCAGTTAAAATCCCAAACCAGAATTAGTTGGCTGGAATGCAGATCAGGGAGGAAAAATAAATAAAAAAATAAAAAAGCCTCATCATCCCAAATAGGGCCATATATGTTTGCCAAAATCAAGCAAACCCCATTGATCTGTCCTCTAAGAATAATAAAACGTATGTTGGGGTCTGAGATGACATCAGAAACTGAAAAAGGAACTGATTTATGGATGAGAACCATGGCCTACCCAGCCCTTTCTCATTTTTAGATTGTCTGCAGGCCTGAGGTGAATTTCCTGAGTAAAGGCGATGCTAGTATTCAAATGTTTCAAATAATTAAGAAGTTTATTTCACTTCAGTAGAGAATTTAGACATTTAACGTTCCAACTGGTGAATTTCAGTGTACCACGGGGAGCAGTCCTGTTACTCATCATAAATAAAAGCAAGAAATTCTATGAACATGATCAGATTTCCAAAATCCTCAAAGATACGAGTCCTGTGGCCTTCGTAGAGCAACTCGCTCTTTTTTCGAGATTTGCGAATGACAAAGTGTTTTACTTGAAAGCGGTGAAATCGCAGGATGACAGGTCGCGGTCTCTGCCCTGACGCGGGTTTGGGTGCCAGGCTGCGGTGGGCTCTGTCCAGCTCGATCGACTCAGGTAAGCCCAAAATTCTAATATTCTAGCTGCGGCTCTCGAGGTCCGAGACTTTAGCTTTCAGCCACTCATTATCCTTCTGGAGCCTCAAACATGTAGCCTCGAGCTGTTCTTATGTGATTTATCCCCGTAGTACCGGACTCGAGATTACTGATGCGAAGTTCATGATCTGCCACCATGGATTGAATGTTATCTAGCTTGGTTGACAAGCTTTCGAAAGATGCTTTGAAGTCCACAGCAATAAAGGCTCTAAGATCAGCGTGTAAAGCACTGATCTCGGCTAGAAGCACCATCTCGGTCTTTATCACCCTGTTTGCCCTTTCAAAGATAATGTCAAAGCAATACTAAAGAACAGAACACAGTTGCTCACAAACCAGAGAACGTCTAGGTTACGTATGTAACCTCCGTTCCCCGATGGAGGGAATGAGACGTTGTGTCAGAGAAGCGACACTAGGGGTCTCTCTTGAGCGCTGATATTCACCTCTGGACTATGAAAAAAGGCCAATGAGAGTTGGCAACCAGTATTTGCATGTCCCGCCCCCGGACATACGGGTATTTAAGCGGCGCAAATACGGGAGTTCATTCAGGATTTTTCTGAGGAGCCGGAAATGGTCCGGCCACAACAGTGGCTCGGCTCAGCGACGTGGCAGGGGAGACACAACGTCTCGTTCCCTCCATCGGGGAACGGAGGTTACATAGGTAACCTAGACGTTCCCCTTCTGTCGCTCTCTCCACGTTGTGTTGGAGAAGCGACACTAGGGGTCCACTTATAAAAGCGCCATGCGCTGAGCCGTGTACGTGAACTGCTGATACAGGAGCAAGCAGGTATTCTTACGTGCAGGACGACCAACTGTATCAGGCTGCAGGTACCCTTCCCCAATGCCCCATTTAAGCCATCAGGATTCCTTATTGTTACCCCGGAAGGGCAGCTAACATTTGTAGCTGCTCTACAAATGTCTGCTAGGGCAGTGCCCCTAGCCAGTGCCCATGAGGAGGCAACACTCCTGGTGGAGTGGGCTCGGACCCGCAAAAGGGGGGGGCACGGCCTGGGTGTGATAAGCCAGGGAAATGGCGTCGACAACCCAGTGGGCGAGTCTCTGCTTGGAGACAGCATTCCCTTTCTGCTGTCCCCCAAATCAGACGAAGAGCTGCTCAGAGTGTCTAGTGCTCTGTGTGCGGTCCAGGTAGATACGTAAGGCACGTACTGGACACAGCAGTGAAAGGGCTGGATCTGCCTCCTCCGGGCAGCTTGCAGGTTCACTACCTGATCCCTGAAGGGTGTGGTAGGAACCTTGGGCACATAGCCCGGTCGTGGTCTTAGGATCACGAAAGTGTCTGCCGGACCGAACTCCAGGCAAGCGTCGCTAACAGAGAACGCATGCAGGTCCCTGACCCTCTTGATGGAAGCGAGCGCGATCAGCAGGGCGGTCTTGAGAGAGAGGGCCCTGAGTCCTGAGTCAAGCGGCTCGAAGGGGGGTCTCTGGAGTCCCGTAAGGACGACCGAGAGATCCCAGGAGGGGAACAGGTTAGGCCGGGAGGGAGCTATCCTCCGGGCACCTTTTAGGAACCTGACGATTAAATCGTGCTTACCAAGAGACTTTCCGTCTACCGTGTCATGGTGGGCCGCGATAGCGGCGACATAAACCTTGAGGGTGGAGGGGGACAGCCTCCTCTCCAGCCTCTCCTGAAGAAACACGAGCACTGACCTAACTGCGCACTTCTGCGGGTCTTCGGCTTGGGAAGAACACCAGTCCGCGAACAGACGCCACTTTAGGGCGTAAAGATGCCTGGTAGAGGGGGCTCTGGCTTGGCTGATTCTATCTACGACGGTAGATGGTAGACCGGCTAGCTCTTCCGCATCCCGTCCAGGGGCCAGACGTGGAGGTTCCAGAGGTCTGGGTGCGGGTGCCAGAGCATGCCTCGTCCCTGAGAAAGAAGGTCCTTCCTCAGGGGAATTCGCCAGGGAAGGGCTGTCGTGAGGAGCGTGAGGTCCGAAAAACTAGTCCGGGTAGGCCATTAGGGGGCTACCAGAATGACTTGCTCCTCGTCCTCCCTGACCTTGCATAGCACCTGTGCAAGAAGGCTCACTGGGGGAAATGCGTACTTGCGCAGCCCCGCGGGCCAGCTGTGTGCCAGTGCATCTGCCCCGAGGGGAGCCTCTGTCCGGGCATACCAGAGCGGACAGTGGGAGGTTTCTTGGGAGGCAAACAGGTCTACCTGAGCCTTGCCGAACCGGTCCCAAATCAGCTGGACTGACTGGGGGTGGAGCCTCCACTCCCCGCCAGGCAAGCTTTGTCTTGACAGCGCTTCCGCTATCACATTGAGGTTACCGGGGATGTGAGTGGCGCGCAGTGACTCCAGTCGCTGCTGACTCCAAAGGAGGACACGACGGGCGAGCTGTGACATGTGGGGGGAGCGTACTCCGCCTTGGCGGTTTATGTAGGCTACGACCGTGGTGCTGTCTGTCCTGACTAGGACGTGTTTGTTCCGAGTTAACGGGAGAAACTTCTGCAGGGCCAGAAAAACAGCCAGCAGCTCTAGGCAGTTGATGTGCCAGCGCAGCGGGCCTCGGTTCCACTGGCCTGCGGCTGCGCGCCCGTTGCACACGGTGCCCCAACCCAATTTGGAAGCGTCGGTTGTGACCAGAATGCATCGGGACACCTGCTGCAAGAGTACACCTGCCCTTAGAAAGCAGAGGTCTGTCCAAGGTTTGAAGGTTTAGCGGCAGGCAGAGGTAACTTTTACGTTGTGCGTGCCGCGGTGCCATGCTCGTCTCGGGACTCGAGTCCGGAGCCAGTGCTGAAGTAGTCTCTTATGCATCAACCCCAGCGGCGCGGCCGCCGCGGAGGATGCCATATGCCCCAGGAGCTGTTGGAAACATTTTAGCGGGACCACGGCGCCTGGCTTGAAGGAAGCGAGGCATTTCAGCACTGACTGAGCACGCTCGTTGGAGAGACGTGCTGTCATTGAGGCTGAGTCTAACTCCAGACCAAGAAAAGAGATGCTCTGGACCGGGGAGAGCTTGCTCTTTTCCCGGTTGACCTGAAGCCCCAAACGGCTGAGGTGCCTGAGCACCTGGTCTCTGTGTGCACATAGTAACTCTTGAGAGTGAGCCAGTATGAGCCAGTCGTCGAGGTAATTGAGTATGCGTATGCCGGCTACTCGGAGCGGGGCAAGAACTGCCTCTGCGACTTTCGTGAAGACGCGAGGGGACAGAGACAGGCCGAAGGGGAGGACTTTGTACTGATACGCCTGGCCGTCGAACGCGAACCGTAGGAAGGGTCGATGTCGAGGGCAAATTGAGACGTGGAAGTAGGTTCTTCAGGTCTACTGCTGCGAACCAATCTAGATGCCGGATGCCAGATAGAATTTGTTTCTGGGTGAGCATTTTGAACGGGAGTTTGGGCACGGTCCTATTGAAAACTCGCAGGTCCAAGATCGGCCGTAAGCCGCCGCCTTTCTTGGGTACAACAGAGTAAGGGCTGTAGACACCCTTCTTCATTGCGGTTGGAGGGACAGTCTCTATCGCGTCCTTTAATAGAAGGGAGGCAATTTCTTCACGCAGGGAATGGGCATGTTGGCCGTGTACTGCGGAAAAATGTACGCCCACGAAGGGGGGCGGAGACCTGGCAAACTGAATTGCGTAACCGAGTCGAATGGTCCGGTGCAGCCAGCGTGACGGGTTGGGCAGTGAAAGCCACGCCTCTAAGCTCCGTGCTAGGGGCACCAAGGGGACGAAGTTTTTGGACGTACCGGCGGGCTTCGCAGCGGTGCGGAACAGGTAACGTGGCGCCAGGAGGCAACGTGGCGCCCCAAGGCTCCGGTGCTGAGAATAAACTCAAAGCACTTACCTTGCTCACGCGCACCCGCAGGAGGCGGGTTCGTGACTGAGGAGGAGGTCTGATGCTGGCGTCCTCTGGACTCGTCTGAACCGGCCGGCCGGGGAACAGTCGTGAGGCTGAAGGCGGGGACACCGCGTCCATGGAGCCGGGACTGTTGAGGCCTGAAAGCAGAGTGCCGTGAGAACGGCATTTGCGGGCCAGGTGACCCCAGAGACAACAAGGAAATAGCTCTATAGAGTGTAACGAATTTAACAAAAATTCTCCTCCCAGCCCTCCACCGGTGAACGGAGTGGTCTTACCAGCTCCGGAGCTAACGCCTCGGTCTCTGGGTCTGTCATCTCAGGAGCTCTGGGAGCCTTCTGGGTCCTCAAGGGGGTCCGTGAGACGATGGGCGCCCAACTTCTGCGGGGGCTCAACGCTGGGGCTGAGAGCTGGGCCCACTCACTTGTTAGTTGAGGTGGAGCACCACTTTCTTTCTTTCTTGAAAGCCGCAGGAGGATGCCCTCGGCGAGCAGACAGGGCATGGCCCCTGGCGGCAGGTTTGCGGCAGGGCAGGATGCTTTTTTGCTTGAAAATAGCCTTCATCTGTTTCTTCACCACTGAGGACTGCTGGGCGAAGTCGTCAAGTGGTGTCGCCGAATGGACGGAGCTGGGAGACGGGGCGTTTGAGAGAGCGTGCTTTGTCTGCCTCCCGCACTGCCTGTCCATCGCTAGCGCTTCTGGACCACGGAGTGGCCATCGCCTGTTCGAGTGCAGTTCCTGCAGCACGCCAAGAACAGGACTACCCAAGTGCAGATTTTGAAGTGCCCTGGCCCGGTGGACTTGCAGAAGGGGGCCATGGCGTGCAGGGGGAGCGGTCTGGGACCGCTTCTACCACCGAGGGTAGCGAGAGCGGAGGAGCGAGGAAGCTGGGCTTGCTCAGCTCGTCATGCACGTCCGGAAGGAATCCGGGGCGCGGCTGTGAGCGGCGCACATGCCCGCGGAACCAATTAAGCCCGGGAAGCATAGCGGACCTTCTTAGCGTCAGGCTCAGACTGGGCGGAGACCCGAAGGTGGCAGCCCAGGCGAGTTATCCGCATCCAACGCCGCTGTTACGCTCTCCGATGCAGCGGTGATGTCATCATCCAATGCTGGGGCGCTCGAGAGACCGGACGGTAGGCCGTTAAGTGGACCGCACTAATCCCGAGCTCGAGGGAAGCAGGCAAGCGTGCCGGGGAGGCGGGAGGTTTTCGGGGGGATTTACCCGGCGAAAGCGTCCCGTTATTCTCCCCAGATAGTTCTCCATCACCCGCGGCGCCTGCCTCAATCCCGTAGGAAGGAGGCGAGGTGCGGGGGGCGGCTGAGATAGCTCTCTCTCACTACAAGAGAAAGCAGAGATCGCAACGCTGCCGCGGCTATGTTCTCACACTGAAAACATAACCCATTGGAGAGAATGCTCATCCCGAGCTCGGACAGAAACAAGCAAGCGTGCCGGGAGGCGGGTGTTTCGAGGGGTTCACCCGGCAAACGGAGCCCGCCATTGTCCCCAGATTGTTTTCATTGCCATGGCGCTCGCCTCAATCCCGTGGGAAGGAGGCGAGGCGCGGTGGCGGCTGAAGCCGCTTTCTCACTACAAGAGAAAGCCTACGACCGCTAATGCTGTCATGGCTATGTTCTCGCGACTGAAAACATAGACCATTCATAAAAACGCTGCCTGCGTGTGATCGCAACCCAGGAATGCAAGGCAGTTTTTATGACCGCCAGAGGTGGGGAGACATCAACCACATCCAGAAACTACACAGGGGCGAAATATCGTCTTTAAAAAGACGCGTCCTGAGAAGGACGCTCAACGCCGCTGTGTTTTGCTCTTTAGAGCTAAATTACTCTTTAGAATAACTCTTTCGAAGTTGTCTGCGCTGTCGGCGCTCAGGGCAAGAATGCACAGCCGCGCACGAAGGAGAAAGCCGCTGTTATGCGCCGTCAAATCCAACAGCATGCAGAGCGCCAGAGGATTAACCAGGAACTTGGTGTGTAACGCGCAGCAGAGTTCATGCACCCACCATCGGCTCGAAGAAATTTTCTGAATGAACTCCCGTGATTTGCGTTGCTTAAATACCCGTATGTCCGGGGCGGACATGCAAATACTGGTTGCCAACTCTCATTGGCCTTTTTTCATAGTCCAGAGGTGAATATCGGCGCTCAAGAGAGACCCCTAGTGTCGCTTCTCTGACACAACGTGGAGAGAGCGACAGAAAGGGAACTGAACTTACAAAACATGAAGAGTTTGTACAGCCTCTGAAAGCAGCATTTTCCAGTTTTCTGACGCAGTTATAGACAAAAGAGGCTGAAGGCAGCTAGAGTCACACCGTTTCCAAACCTGATGTCAAATAACACTTGATAAAAGGTATATTTTCTATGTTAATCAGAGTTTTTGTCCTAACTAGCCATGACAAGCGATGGTACATTCTGTCGTTTGCTTGGTTTCTATTTTCATCATCGGGCTTGGTAACCCTGCCTGCTGTGAACTGGCACCGGTCCAAAAACGTTCTCATAACAGTATATTGAAGCCAGCATATCATGAGATGGTTACGAACTACTTGATTTTGGCTGAGAATGTCACACCTACCAAATGTTTCACTGAGGTATCACTCTCTTAAGATGGAGGTTCAGAATGAAGAACTGGTGACAGACATTCCCACCTACTCTGTCTCTGTTTGATTGAGTACTCCGGTTTAATAAGGCTGGGCATATAAATGCATCTATTCTTTGACCACAAACTCTTCAGATATGTTTTGTTAGGTCTGTTCTCTGGTTTGTGTGCAGCTGTGTTCTGTTCTTTAGTATCACCTTTAGGTTTTAGGACCTGTTCTTAGATAAACATCACACGTTTTTGCTTGAACACCTCATTTTGCCAGCGGGCTGCATGAGCTACTGGTCTCGTGCAGTCTCATGAACGTGCAAAGAAGAGCAACGGTCAGTCAAAAGTTTCACTAAATAATACATTCGATTTCAGTTTGTTTCTCAACAAACCTTATCATATGTTTTCAAAACTATCATGAGTGTCATGGAATAATTTATAAGACTTCTTAATTATACTTTTGTGTCCTTTTTAAGCTTGAAGAGGTGGTCAACCCACAGTATGACATCACTGAGCACAATTCTCCCTTTGTGTTAAGAAAAAGAAAGTCATATTGGGTTATATATTAAGGTATCGTGTACAGTCAATCATGAATAAAAGACCCTGCTTATTACACGGCTACTTACCAAACAAATACATTTACATGAAATATTGATTTTAATTATTATGTGATAAGAAAGAGATTGTGTTCCCCTTCTGTCACTCTCTCGAAGTTGTTTCAAAGGAAGTGTCACAAGGGGTCTTCTCCGACGCCGAATCGTACCCCTGAACCTGAGAAAAGGCCAGTGTCAAGTTGGCAGACAGAATTTGCATGCCCTGCCCCGGACATACGGGTATAAAGGGAAGCGGGGCAGCTAATGCCAGTCAGAATTTTTCTTCGGAGCCGACTGGGCAAGCAGCTCACCTCTACCAGCGAGAAGCATTGCTGTTGGATCCGCACGGTGCATTTCCAGCTATCTGCACACTGTGCAGTTTACGCCCCTGGGCGCTTCGACAGCGCTTTCTTTCTGTTTTAAAGAGTGTTCTCTGCCTAAAAGAGTTATATTTTCTCTAAAAGAGTCAGAGTTTTCCACTCACAAAAAGAGCAATACACAGCGGCGTTGAACGTCCTTTTCAGGACGCGTCTTTTTCAAGATGCCTTTCCGCCCATGTGTTGTTCCTGGATGTGGTCGATTTCTCTCCAAGAACGACGACCACAGACACTGCCTCGTGTGCCTGGGTAGCGATCACACTGAGGCGGCGTTCGTGGATGGTTCATGTTCTCACTGCGAGAACATAACCATGGCAACGTTGCGGTCGCGGCTCTCCTTCCTGAAGTTGAATGCCACTTCAGCCGCCCCCCGCGTCGATCCTTCTTCCCACGGGATTGAGGACGACCCGGCTGGCGATGAAGGCGATATGGGGATAACGACGGGCTCGGTTTTGCCAGGTAAATCCCCACGAACCACCTGCCCCCAACACGCTTGTGTGCTCCTGTCCGGGTTCCGGATGAGTGCGACTCACCACAGGGCCAGCCGGCATTCTCCCTCGAGCCCCCAGGCTTGGATGATGACATCTCGGCTAGAAGCACCATCTCGGTCTTTATCACCCTGTTTGCCCTTTCCTTTTGACATTTCAAAAGCAGTTAAGGTCACGAAACTATTATCGAACAAATGCTGTCAAATGTAAACAAAAAGAGGTTTATAGGAGGAAAATGAAAAGTATTTGGGAGCGAGCCGCGCACACGTTTACTCCTCAGGCGCCATAACTAGAAACCACGTAAGTGTCTCCATAGACCGAGGATATTGAATTCTTTTACATTTTGTTTTCCTAGAACAGTTAAGGATCAGGGTGTATCGACTTTCACTGGTTTATATCATTAAAAGTATCCAAACTAGCAAAGTACGAACCTCGCATGGTGTCACGTGACTCCCCGATGGGCTTTTTAATATCATGCATCAAATTTGATTCATAGACTAAACAAACTTTCAAGCTATTTTTTCCCCTTTAGCAGATTGTAAGGAAAAGCATGTGAAGCAAGTTGTCTTGTTACATTGAGACTAAACGGAACTCTGTCTTTTGTGGATAAGCACAAGAAATGGGTTTAAAATTATTTTACATTTTTCATTCATTTGATTTTTTTTACGAATAGAAGAAACTATGTTTCACAAAACAAGATGAAATGGACAGGAACATGAAGTATTACTAATTAGACTGATTTGTGCAATAGTATCCAGTATTTGAAACTTTTGACATTTTGTTTGAGGGTTTGCCTTTGTTACTTGATTTTATCTGCATAAACAGCACAACATGTTCTCCTTTCTCACAGCAAAGGTGAAGTCGAAGTGTGCACCTACATTCTTTGCTTGTGCAAATGGGCTCCACTGCATTATTGGCCGCTTTCAATGCAATGGCTTCAAAGATTGTCCTGATGGCAGTGATGAAGACAACTGCAGTGAGTATCAAGGCGACCTCTTTAAAAAATCCTAAAGCTCAGCATGAATCACAGGCTTACCTGAGCCACAAGCTTCTATTAAACTATCCCCTCATTGAAAATAATTATTTGCAAAGAGATAATTCATAGCACAGGTTGAATCTTGTCTGGGCTGTTGTCCAATTTCTACATAATACAAACTTTGTAACAGTAAAATCACAATGTAGAGCTGCTGTGCATATTAAAAAATATTAAAGGGATATTTCACCCAAAAATGAAAATTCAGTCATTGTTAACTAGGGTTGCAGCGGTATACTGGTTTCACGGTATACCACGGTTTGAAAATTGACGGTTATCATACCATGTACATTTGCTTATCTACGGTATTGAGAAAAAATGCAACCGGACGGAGATTCTCACATGCGCGTGCGCATCTCCTTTCTTTCTCGACTGTCTGTCAGACTCATCAACTTGCGCCACACACACACACGCAGCAGATATCAGAGAGAGGCGAGGGGGTCTGACATGAGTGAGTGTGTGTGTGTGTGTGTGTGTGTGTGTGTGTGTGTGTGTGTGTGTGTGTGTGTGTGTGTGTGTGTGTGTGTGTGTGTGAGAGAGAGTTAAAGCAGTGTTTCTCAACTGGTCTATTCGGACTGGGCAGCAGGGAAATAACAAAGCCATGGTAACTTCTCCCATTGAAGATATTTCGGCGGCCGCTCAAGTGATCGATGTATTTACCTGCCGAGGCAGATTTAATGATAATCTCGCAAACAGCTAAAGACTTCTCATCTGCACTTTCGCGAGTGTAACGAGCTCGCGCTAATGATCTGCTCTTCTCTCTGTTGCGTGCGTTCAACAACTGGGCTTCCCTCGATATGTGACCAATTTCAATTCTAGCCAGACTTTTCTAGTTTACAGTGTTACGAGATTGTCAATTCGAAGCTCTCAACAGTAGCAGCCCTGACATTCCAAACAGCACTGAGGAGGAAAAGAGCAACACTGTGCTATGAGCCAAAAAAAATACAAAATTACACACCATCACCTTTACAAATTTGTTTCAGTATTTTACATGAGTAAAAGTTACTGTTATATTTTGACAAAATCTTATAGTTTCATATGAAATGATCTAAAGGTAGAATCTATTAGACATCATTTTATATCAATAGTGACAGTTGTAGTTAAAGTTTTAAGATGTGTTTCAGCTAGTATTTATTTGTCATAAATACATTCATTTATTATTATTATTATTTAAGACTAGCACACTGACTAACCATGGTAATGAGGAGCTTTTCCTTCTGTGTAATATGTGTATAAATATTTAATATTAGGTAACGAACAGGATAATAATGGGCTCATATAATTAAATATGATCTTCAATTTTTAAAGGGGGGAGTGAAACTTCCTGTACATTTTGACATCAACAAAAATAATGTCACTTGATGCATGTCCTTGTACTGGAAAACCATGAACAAAACTATGCAACATAAAAGGAAATGCGACCCAGGATACATTAAATACAGGTTATGTTTAATCTGACAGGTCGACACTTGATGTCCAATATAAAATCTGTCCTGAAACAAAACCAGTTGAGAAGCACTGAGTTAAAGGTACAGACAGGAGCAGTCTACAGTATATGTTAATTATTAATAATCATAGGACATTACTTTAAAAGCTCACACAGCTGATGTTATTTTTCCTTTAGTAGTTCATTTAACATGCTATGATAACTTGCTTTAGTTATATAATATGTTATAGTTACATGCTATTTTTTTATTATGTTTATAAATCTGTTTATTATAATTCTGATAGCTTTCTTATTTTTTCTATTTATTTTCAAAAGGGAGACTTTTTTTACACATACTTCAATAAAATAAATGGTTTCAAGTTTCAATTATAATAAAGTGTCTGCTCTAAAATAGATAAATAAAATAACCCTTCTGTTTTCACTGATAATAGTATTTGTGTAATATCGTATACACGTGAAACCGTGATATTTTCTGAGAATGTTATCATACCGTGAAAATCTCATACCGTTCCAACCCTATTGTTTACTCACCCCTGTGTTGTTACAACCCAATACGACTTTTTTTTCTTTACACAAAGGAATAAATTGTGAAAATATTTTGTGCTCGGTGATGTCATACAATGGGTTGACTACCTCTTGAAGCTTCAAAACATGCAAAAGTATAATAAGAAGTTTAACAAATGATGCCAAAAGACTAATGATGACATATGATTAAGTTGGGTGAGAAACACACCGAAATCTAATGTATTATTTAAAGAAACTGTTGACCGACCGCCGCTCTCCTCTGCGTGTTCACGAGACTGCACGAGACCAGTAGCTCAAGCAGCCCACAAGCAAAACAGGGCGTTCAAGTGAAAACGTGTTTTGTTCATCTGAAAACAGATAATGTCAAAGCAATACTAAAGAACAGAACACAGTTGCTCACAAACCAGAGAACTAAACTTACAAATCATGAAGAGTTTGTACAGCCTCTGAAAGCAGCATTTTCCAGTTTTCGGACACAGTTATAGACAAAAGAGGCTAAAGGCAGCTAGAGTCACACCGTTTCCAAACCTGATGTCAAATAACGCTTGATAAAAGGTATATTTTCTATGTTAATCAGAGTTTTTGTCCTAACTAATCATGACTAGCGATGGTACATTCTGTCGTTTGCTTGGTTTCTATTTTCATCATCGGGCTTGGTAACCCTGCCTGCTGTGAACTGGCACCGGTCCAAAAACTTTCTCATAACAGTATATTGAAGCCAGCATATCATGAGATGGTTACGAACTACTTGATTTTGGCTGAGAATGTCACACCTACCAAATGTTTCACTGAGGTATCACTCTCTTAAGATGGAGGTTCAGAATGAAGAACTGATGACAGACATTCCCACCTACTCTGTCTCTGTTTGATTGAGTACTCTGGTTTAATAAGGCTGCGCATATAAATGCATCTATTCTTTGACCACAAACTCTTCAGATATGTTTTGTTAGGTCTGTTCTCTGGTTTGTGTGCAGCTGTGTTCTGTTCTTTAGTATCACCTTTAGGTTTTAGGACCTGTTCTTAGATAAACATCACACGTTTTTGCTTGAACACCTCATTTTGCCAGCGGGCTGCATGAGCTACTGGTCTCGTGCAGTCTCATGAATGTGCAAAGAAGAGCAACGGTCAGTCAAAAGTTTCACTAAATAATACATTCGATTTCAGTTTGTTTCTCAACAAACCTTATCATATGTTTTCAAAACTATCATGAGTGTCATGGAATAATTTATAAGACTTCTTAATTATACTTTTGCATCCTTTTTAAGCTTGAAGAGGTGGTCACCCCATAAGAAAGAGATTGTGTTCCCCTTCTGTCACTCTCTCGACGTTGTTTCAAAGGAAGTGAACAAAGGGGTCTTCTCGGACGTCGAATCGTACCTCTGAACCTGAGAAAAGGCCAATGTCCAGTTGGCAGACAGAATTTGCATGCCCTGCCCCGGACATACGGGTATAAAGGGAAGCGGGGCAGCAAATGCCAGTCAGAAATTTTCTTCGGACGCGCAGATGGCCGACATGCTTTCCAGGGCTGCCGTGAGCGTGGGCTTTGACTGGAACATTCCGTCCTCCCCACAGCCTTCGCGGCTTGATGACTGGTACCACAGTCTCAATGACAGCGCGGCTCACCAACGAGCGTGCACAGTCAGTGCTCAGGTGCCTTGCTAGCTTCGAGAGCGGCACAGCGGTCCCTCTAAAACAATTCCAGAGGCTCCTGGGGCATATGGCATCCTCAGCCGCGGTTGCGCCGCTCGGGTGGATGCATTTGCTACAGCACTGGCTACAAAACCGAGTCCCGAGATGGGCATGGCGCCACGGTATGCATTGTGTGATAATCACCCCCTCCTGCCGTCAGACTTTCAACCCTTGGACAGACCTCTGCTTTCTGCAAGCCGGAGTTCCCCTGCAGCAGGTGTCCAGACGTGTCGTGGTAACCACAGACGCCTCTCGACAGGGTTTGGGCACCGTGTGCAACGGGCGTGCTGCCGCTGGCACCTGGAAAGGACCCCGGCTGCATTGGCACATCAATTTCCTAGAGTTGATGGCTGTAATTTTTGCCCTACTGAGGTTTCTTCCACTAATCCGAGGCAAGCAGATTCTGATCCGTTCAGACAGCACCGCGACGGTAGCGTACATAAATCGGCAGGGCAGCGTGCACTCGTCATATGTCACAACTCGCCCGCCATCTCCTCCTTTGGAGTCAGCCGCGACTCAAGTCGCTGCTCGCCACTCACATCCCTGGAAACCGCAACACGACGGCGGACGCGTTGTCGCGACAGGTTTCGCCCAGCGGAGAGTGGAGGCTCCACCCCCAGGTGGTCCAGTTCATTTGGGACCGATTCGGCAAAGCACAGGTATATCTCTTTGCCTCCCAAGACAACTCCCACTGCCCGCTCTGGTATTCCCTGAAGGGAGCCCCCCTCGGGACAGATGCGCTGGCACACAGCTGGCCCCGGGGGCTGCGCAAGTACGCATTTCCCCCAGTGAGCCTTCTTGCATCGGTGCTGTGTAATATTAGGGAGGACAAGGAACAGGTCATCCTGGTGGCCCCCTACTTGCCCACCCGCACCTGGTTCTCGGATCTCACGCTCCTCGCGACAGCCTCTCCCTGGAAAATTCCCCTGAGGAAGGACCTTCTTTCTCAGGGATGGGGCACCCTCTGGCATCTGCACCCAGACCTCTGGAACCTCCACGTCTGGCCCCTGGATGGGATGCGGAAGATCTAGTGAATCTACCACCTGCTGTCATAGACAAGATCAACCAAGCCAGAGCTCCCTCGACCAGGCAACTTTACGCCCTAAAGTGGCGCTTGTTCGCGAACTGGTGTTCTTTCCGAGCCGAAGACCCACAGCGATGTGCAGTTCAGTCAGTGCTTCTATTCCTGCAGGAAAGGTTAGAGGGGAGGTTGTCCCCCTCCACCTTGAAGGTGTATGGAGCTGCTATCGCAGCCCACCACGACGCAGTAGATGGCAAGTCCCTTGGTAAGCATGACTTGATTATCAGGTTCCTGAAAGGCGCCCGGAGACTGAATCCTCCCTGGCCTAGCCTGTTCCCCTCTTGGGATCTCTCAGTGGACCTCTCGGGCCTTCAGAGACCCCCATTCGAGCCACTTGATTCAGTAGAGCTCAAGGCCCTCTCCCTAAAGACGGCCCTCCTGATCACGTTAGCCTCCGTTCTCTGTTAGCGACATCTGCCTGGAGTTCGGTCCGGCACTTTCTCACGTTATCCTGAGTCCCCGACCGGGCTACGTGCCCAAGGTTCTTACGACCCCTTTCAGGGACCAGGTCGTGAACCTGCAAGCGCTGCTTTGGGAGGAGGCAAGCCCAGCCCTTTCGTTGCTGTGTCCGGTGCGTGCTTTACGTACCTATGTGGACCACACGCAGAGCTTTAGATGTTCTGAGCAGCTTTTTGTCTGCTTTGGCAGACGGCGGAAAGCCATCTCCAAACAGAGGCTAGCCCACTGGGTCGTTGATGCTATTGCCTTAGCCTATCACACCCAGGGCGTGCCCGCCCCCCTGCAGGTCCGAGCACACTCTACTAGAAGTGTGGCATCCTCGTGGGCACTGACCCATGGCACCTCCCTAGCAGACAGGGCTAGGCAACACCCAATACCTTTGCCAGATTTTACAATCTAAGGGTTGAGTCGGTCTCGTCCCATGTTTTGTCATGTCCGAGTGGGTAGAACTCGCTAACGTGGCACAACCGACCGGGTGTTCCGCTTGCACCTTGCACCTTTCACCAAAGTGATCCAGTGTGCCTTCTGTCCCAGGTCAGCCACTGAGTGTCGCTGCCTGGATGTTTTTTCTACCTAGCCTTCTGGCCCGCAAATTCAACTCGCGACTAGACCCAATATGAGTCACAGGGCTCCACGGGCATATTTGCCTCTTCAGGCTAACTCCCCGTGATGTATTTTCCGCGAGTACGGTCCCCCTGCCGGCGGACCCGCATTTCCCTCGGGCAGCCCCGCTTCCTCGGCCCCGTGCTTGTAGAGTCCCCCCTTCGTTAGGCTGGACCTACCGCCACGCCGCTTCATAACCCTCATGGTGTATTTGCCACACATTACCTCCCCCTGGACTAGGCAGGGTGTGGCCTCTGCAGGGTCTTCCCCTCCTGAAAGAATAGGAAATTTGCGGACAGCTACCTTACCTCCGGACTCGCCTCTGAGTTCTGAAGACGCCTCCTTAGGCCTCTTCCTCAGTCTGTAAGCCACCCCCTGCCGGGTGCACGGAGCAGGATAAGTGCTTCGAGTCTTCTCTCAGCACCCTAGCCTCGGGACACCTGCTGCTCCCGACATGCTCTCCTGCTCCCCCCGGGGAAAGACCGCCTTCCCCGACTTAAGTTGGGCCCCAGCCGCTTTACGTCCTATGTGAGAGACATTGTGAGAGAGAAGGCCGCTGCTGCTGGGCTTGCTCCCATGCTAGCATGTAACACCTTTTTCCCCCTCAGGGGTGCGGTAAACCTAAGGTTGGCATGTGAAACTCTTTGAGGGGGCATTGGGGAGGGCTACGTGCACTCGGTACAGGTGCCTCTAACACGCAATAGCCTGCTTTGCACCTGTTCCGACAGTCGCGTAACACTGTCAGTGCGTGGTGTTTTTATATGGACCCCTTGTGTCACTTCCTTCGACACAACATCGAGAGAGTGACAGAAGGGGAACATCATGGTTACTGTTGTAACCTCCATTCCCCGAGTGAGGGAACGAGACGTTGTGTCCCTCCTGCCACAGCACTAGACCTAGCACTGTAAATGGCCGTGCTTCATTTTCGGCTCCTCAGTGCAAAATCCTGACTGGCATTCGCTGCCCCGCTTCCCTTTATACCCGTATGTCCGGGGCGGGGCATGCAAATTCTGTCTGCCAACTTGACATTGGCCTTTTCTCAGGTTCAGAGGTACGATTCGGCGCCCAAGAAGACCCCTTGTGTCACTTCCTTCGACACAACTTCTCGTTCCCTCCCTCGGGGAACCGAGGTTACAACAGTAACTATGACGTTTTAAAATGAGACATTAAACTTGTACAGCTATGTAGGAAATTGTTTGCCTGGGACAACAATTATACAGTTTAGTGTCCTGATACACAAATATTTGACAGCAGAATGCTGTGATTGGCCAATCATAATCAAGTATTCCAGAGAGCCATGTAATAAGAGTCCATCTCTTTTCTGTAGCTGCTAACCCTCTGGTGTGTTCATCCGCACGGTTCCACTGTCAAAATGGACGGTGTGTAGATCGCAGTTTTCTATGCAATGGACAAGATAACTGTCAAGACAACAGTGATGAAGAGAACTGCCTTACAACAGCAGGTACACACATACACTGCAATGACTAAATACATGTTTGTCATGATATTAACCCTTAAAAGCATATCTAGGGTAGGGCTGGGCGATATAACGATCTCAATATTTATTCAGATAAAAAAATTACTATATCGACGATATGCTTTTGAGTAATTTCGATATTTAGCATATGTTCTACATCTAGACAATCAGGTGCATGTCACTAAAAACGCAAGCAGTTTGGCTTTCTCAGACTGTATGAAGTTGCTAACATTAGCTGCCTTGCTAATGATTTGGCTATGACGATCACCACGGCTAATTCCATCCAGACCGCAATACTTTAATTTAATTGTGATGACTGTGGTGCCCTCTTCATCGTCTCTAGTGAGCAGCGCGACAAAACAACAGTGCACCAGCTCTGATCTTTCTGTGCTGTATTCTGGAATATTTTTCTCTAGCACCGAATATGCTTCATTTATGCCACAAAAATGAACTGAAACTACATGAATACTTATCACACAAACATGAAACATATGTCTAAAAAAAGCTTAAAATGTCTACTTTTAAATAAAACAATTAAAATGTAAAACAAATATTCTCTTGCAATGTAATCTGTATGAAACAAAGTGATGTACAGTTTTTACCGGTCCATCTCATTATCTGTAATGTGATCCCACCCACCAGCAGAGTGCGCCATTCATACGCTAATGTGCTGAGATGATCAATGCAAATGGGAAATGCCCCCGACAGTGTTCAGAGGTTTGATGTAAACATTTTACTGCGCGTTTGTAACGATACACAGGCGATGAAACTTCTGGATATTAAGGAAGAGTTAACATTTTCCTCAGAAGAAGAGTGGGACTCCGATGAACATTTGTATTTTGAAGACAAACTTGATCCAGTCGAGGAAACAATTTCAGACGAGTAAGTCAATTCGTTTTCATTAGCTGACATGCAATTTTATATAAACATGTACATATTTTACTTGTGGGACTGTTTCCAGACTTGCCAGACAGGATTCAGAGTATTGACATTTGAAATATGACTCCTAATAAGCAAGTTTTAGTTACATTTAAATGCTGTTTCGGCTGAAGCAGATATTTAAATTGTATACTGTATGATATAAATATGATATGTAATATGATATAAATATAATATGAATGTTTAGATTATATTTTAAACAGCATTTATGCTACCTCATTATTATCAACAAAGCTTGTGCTTGCAAATATGTGTTCAGGTTAAATGAGTAAAAAAAACTTTAAATATGCCCATATTAGAAAATCAACATCTTTATAATGATTTCTGAAGTATCATGTGACACTGAAGACTGCAGTAATGATGCTGAAAATTCATCTTTGATCACAAATTGCATTTTACAATATATTCAAATAAAAAACACACAATGTTTTTACTGTATTTTGGATCAAATAAATGCAGTCTTGGTGAGCAAAAGAGACTTCTATTAATAGTAGTGTAGGTCTAAAATTATGTAAAGTCTTTATTTAAAGAAAATATATAGTCAGATTACTTCTTTTAACTTAAAACTTGATTTTGATCATCAAGTCTCCTCACATTCATTCTCTTTCTGTCACATTCCTCATTGATAGGCCCAGGGGAGGGGTCTTTGTAGCCTCAGGTGTGAATGACATAAATATTCATGATCGTTCACGCCTCCTCGCATATTACCCATCAACCCCAAAAGTGTTTTACAAAAGTTAAATTACTATATTGTTTTGTATGACTGAGTGATCAGGATGGTTTTCACATCATTTTCTAGCAAAAACTCTCGGCTACAAGATCCAGTTCTCAAACGTCTTGTGGACAGATGTTTAGTATGTGTTATATGGCCTTATTTCAGTGACTTAAAATGTATGCATAAATGTTATTTTCTCCAAAATACAAACATGTTGCTCAGATATTATTTTAGCCCAGTTTGTGCTGAATACAGTGTTATCAGACTTTAGCCATTAATATGTTTTTTAGCAAATGAAAAAAGCACAAATGTCAAAGCATGTCAAAACTTCTCCAGGGCCCAAAACACCCTCAGACCCCAGAGGGTTAAGATCTTCCCTATCCTCTTTTAGCTGCTGAACAATAGTCATCAGACTCTTTTGGAATTTCCTCAAATCAGCATTCTGCTCTTGCAGTGCTTCCATGTAAAGGACCTACTGATCCTTGATATACCACTGCCATTGCCTTACGCTTCTGTCTGTTGAGTGTCCACTCTTGACATCCTCCTCAGTCAAAGCATTACAGGGGTAGGTATGGGAATAGGTTGGTAGTGACAAGGGTTTAGGTAAACTTTAGCCAGTCAAATCATTGTCATATAAATATGTAGGAATGGTTGTCTACCTATTGACATACACAACAGGAACTTCTTCAAATTGCTGTATCTTCTGGCTCAAAGGACCATTAAAAATTGTATTGGCTTTAATTGCCTAGAGTCCAATGGGGGTTGCCAGTTGGGGACTAGCTCACCACAAATGTATGATTAGAGACAATGATTGCAGCTTGACAGTCTTTTAACCTTTGACTCTTTCCCCGCCAGCGTTTTTAAAAAAAAGTTGCCAGCCACCGCCAGGGTTTTTGACGATTTTCGCTAAATTTAATGGCCCGCAGAATATTTTCTTCCATGAATATATGAAGATGCTATATATCACTATAAAGATCTGAGCCTCTGCTTTTAGGCAAAAAAAACGATTTTATTTTATCTTCATTTGTTCTTTTTTTATTGCGACTTGAACAGAGGTCGGTTTTGTCAAAAAACAACATTTCAGACAAAAAGCTGATAAAAGGCATGTTTATGTCTGATATTTTGAGCTTCTCAATACTCCACTTCTTCATGTTTGAGACAATCGCAGTCTGTTTCTTTGATCAAAGAGTTGCGTACTCTTTCAAAACATGCGGAGGGGTCTTCCTTACCGTATAACACCTAAAACACGGAAAATTCCGTGTTTGGCGGGGAAGCGTTTTTTCATAAAACACGGAAAATTCCGTGTTTGGCGGGGAAAGAGTTAATTGTTACCATCATAATATACACAGAGTGTTTCTATTTACATGTGTGTTTGTGTGGTTTCTGAAATAAAGGCATATAATAATAATAAACAATTTACTTGATAAATTGCATCATATAGGCATAAACAATGTTGTACATGTGCATACAAATTTACACATGAATACACACAAGGAATATAATAATTTTCAGCATAAAGTCCATTGTAAAGGGGTTCAATGGAAAAGAGTAGGCGAGAACCGGCTTGACAATATAACTTAATAGTTTAATGAAAAACTTAAACAAATGACACAAACACACATGAAGGTCAGCTGACCGTAAACAATCTCTCTCTTGTCGCACCAGCTTCCGCAGTCAGCCTTTATCCTTCTCAGAGGCTTAACTTTATGGACTGAGACAGCCCGTGGACGGGCCCTTAAATGTACAAAATAACAGTATGTGATAAACAAAACTGCTGCGTGTACATTGGTACACATGCCACATATCTTTGGAAAGCTCCATTTCTTGATTTTCTATTGATATAAACCATTTTAAGATACAATCACAACAGCAGGTACAATCTATATCTTTGTCAGACCACCAACATATAAACAACCAATAACAAAATTTAGGCAACTCACCTATGAAGCCTCATAGTATTCCATTGATCCATAACTTCCCGACAAAAACGGTGTTGTTTCATTGTCAAATGTCCAAACGATCAAATCAAGTAAAATGTTTAGTCCAAATCACATTATTACATCAATAAATATCCACAGACTCTTGTTGCATCATTTCAAAGCACCTGGCAGCTGTACCTAATCTTTCACATATTATCGGTAATAACTTCAGTTCAGATGTAAACATTTCCTATATCCAGTATCAAAATGGAAGCACGCACTCTGACCTTTCGATTGACACCTCATTTGACCCAATAGGAGCTTCCATGTCCTGTCCAAAGCCTTCAATACCCAACCACAGTCTGTGTCGAATGTAAGGGCATACCCACTTTCCTTTGTTTACTGATCAAACCAATTACATCGAAGAGTGGAAATGACTGACGCATCGTATAGCCAATGAAATTCTGAAAACAGTGATATGCAGCTTTAGTGGGACGATTAGAGCATGGTTCTGTAATGTATGTGCGCAAAATTGCCTTGCCATTACCCAGTGTTTCGTGCGTAAAAATATTGGAGAGCTGTTTTGGAACTGTTTACACATTTGGCGATTTAAATATGGTGAAACGGACGCGAAAAACAGGATTTTCACCCCAGGATGTGATATAAGAAGGTTAAATTAAGAGTTTGGAGATGAAATTTCTGAAAACAATACGGATAATTCGGAGGCAGAGGAAATGTTTATGGAGAGATGAGACATTGCTCTGGACAAGTAAGTGTTTTCTTGTGTTTTATAACATATATTACTGTATATTCCGCATAAATAAGCTTTAGTTTGAATAATGAACACATTTTGTAATTACCCTTTGTCGTGTGTTTCCTCAGTGAGTGTTTGAACCGTTTGTGCGTGTTTTTTGTATTTGTATGTGCGTGTGTGAGGTTTTAGTTCATTGTTTGTTTCAGATCTATTGACATGCTATATAGATGTTTTGTATATTTACTGTAAATATGTATTTATATATATATATAAATGGACGCGAAATATATATATAAATAAATCAATAAATATAAGTTGAAAATAAGAATATATGTTGTGTTTGAGAGTCTATTTGTTACAATGCGGGGAGGTGGGGGAGGTGTAGGCCCATCTATTTGTTCCATAGTACATTGGCAAAGTATACAGTATTTACAGTAAATATACATACAATAATACATATTTACACAGTCGAAAAGAAAACTATATATATATATATATATATATATATATATATATATATATATATATATATATATGTATATATATACAGGTGAAACTTCGAAAAATTAGAATATCGTGCAAAAGTTCATTAATTTCAGTAATTCAACTTAAAAGGTGAAACTAATATATTATATAGACTCATTACAAGCAAAGTAAGATATTTCAAGCCTTTATTTGATATAATTTTGATGATTATGGCTTACAGCTTATGAAAACCCCAAATTCAGAATCTCAGAAAATTAGAATATTGTGAAAAGGTTCAGTATTGTAGGCTCAAAGTGTCACACTCTAATCAGCTAAACACCTGCAAAGGGTTCCTGAGCCTTTAAATGGTCTCTCAGTCTGGTTCAGTTGAATTCACAATCATGGGGAAGACTGCTGACCTGACAGTTGTGCAGAAAACCATCATTGACACCCTCCACAAGGAGGAAAAGCCTCAAAAGGTAATTGCAAAAGAAGTTGGATGTTCTCAAAATGCTGTATCAAAGCACATTAATAGAAAGTTAAGTGGAAGGGAAAAGTGTGGAAGAAAAAGGTGCACAAGCAGCAGGGATGACCATAGCCTGGAGAGGATTGTCAGGAAAAGGCCATTCAAATGTGTGGGGGAGCTCCACAAGGAGTGGACTGAGGCTTCAAATGTCGTATTCCTCTTGTCAAGCCGCTCCTGAACAACAAACAACGTCAGAAGCGTCTTACCTGGGCTAAAGAAAAAAAGAACTGGTCTGTTGCTCAGTGGTCCAAAGTCCTCTTTTCTGATGAGAGCAAATTTTGCATCTCATTTGGAAACCAAGGTCCCAGAGTCTGGAGGAAGAATGGAGAGGCACACAATCCAAGATGCTTGAAGTCCAGTGTGAAGTTTTCACAGTCTGTGTTGGTTTGGGGAGCCATGTCATCGGCTGGTGTTGGTCCACTGTGCTTTATTAAGTCCAGAGTCAACGCAGCCGTCTACCGGGACATTTTAGAGCACTTCATGCTTCCTTCAGCAGACAAGCTTTATGGAGATGCTGACTTCATTTTCCAGCAGGACTTGGCACCTGCCCACACTACCAAAAGTACCAAAACCTGGTTCAATGACCATGGTATTACTGTGCTTGATTGGCCAGCAAACTCGCCTGACCTGAACCCCATAGAGAATCTATGGGGCATTGCCAAGAGAAAGATGAGAGACATGAGACCAAACAATGCAGAAGAGCTGAAGGCCGCTATTGAAGCATCTTGGTCTTCCATAACACCTCAGCAGTGCCACAGGCTGGTAGCATCCATGCCACGCCGCATTGAGGCAGTAATTAATGCAAAAGGGGCCCAAACCAAGTACTGAGTTCATATGCATGATTATACTTTTCAGAGGGCCGACATTTCTGTATTTAAAATCCTTTTTTTATTGATTTCATGTAATATTCTAATTTTCTGAGATTCTGAATTTGGGGTTTTCATAAGCTGTAAGCCATAATCATAAAAATTATATCAAATCAAGGCTTGAAATATCTTACTTTGCTTGTAATGAGTCTATATAATATATTAGTTTCACCTTTTAAGTTGAATTACTGAAATTAATGAACTTTTGCACTATATTCTAATTTTTCGAGTTTCACCCATGATATATATATATATATATATATATATATAGAATACAGAAAAGATGGAAAAGTTGTGTCTAGCTTTGTAAATTACATTTATTTATTCTCACTGAATCAGATAGCGATTGGGAGCCGGATGCGGGCCACATAAAGTGGAGCAGCAGGACAGCACCTCATCAAGAGAGGAGGGCTTTCAGAGAGACCCTTGCTGAGGAGCTGGCAGAGTTGGGGTCTCACTCCACAGCCAGACCAGTATCTCCTGCTCCACCGAAGAGCACATCACAGGCCGTTGCACACCACCAAATCTTGCACCGCTGGTCGTCTGAAGTGCAGGCAGTGTCATGCAAAGACACCAGTGAAGTACTCTTCCTGTGATGTGCCTTTGTGCTTTGTACCCAAATGTGACTGCTACAATGACTGGCATGTTGCTAGAAACATGTACAATTTTATAATGGTTTGTAAATACTTTGTGTAAAAATTCATGTAAATAGTTTGTTGTGTATTTTTTATATAAACAAATTGTCCACCATAGCACTAGTTTTGACTCTTTTATATGCACAACATTTAGTTTCAAGAAGGGAAAAGGCACTCTAATGTGTTTATGCATCAGTTACTCTGTGTCAGCAAAACTAATAGTGGATCTGGATATGGAATATGATAGCTCTAAGTGTCATCTTTCATTAGAGCCCAAAATTATGACTGTACGTTGAATCGTTCAAAAGTAGTAGCCTTTTTGTCCTAGGTTACCAAACGGTCCTTTTGGAGTACCGTAATTTCCGGACTATAAGCCGCAACTTTTTTCCCACGCCTTGAACCTCGCGGCTTATACAATGACGCGGCTAATATATGGATTTTTCCCGCTTTCAAATTTTATAAAAAAAATAAATAAAAAAAACATTCTGTGACGTGCTCAGTTTTTTGCCGGCGTGAAGCTTTCATTAGACCAATGAAATTGCCGAACGGGTTAAGGTCAAAACAACTTTTTTGTTTACAGTTTAGATTAAATCGAGCGGCTCAAACTTCCCATCATTCTGATTAGGCCTACGGTAGTCATTTTGTCACCCTCACCATGGCAAAGACATGGAGAAACGCATATGATGCTGCTTTCAAGTTGAAGGCGATTGATCTGGCTGTTGCACAGGAGCTTGGTCTTAATGAGTCGATGATAAGACGCTGGAAACAGCAGCGTGAGGAATTGACTCAGTGCAAAAAGACAACTAAATCTGAGGCTATTTAACTCCGACACCGAAGGAGATGACTTCAGTGGTTTCAGTGCACAGGACGAGGAAGATAGTGACCAATGACTTGGTAGGCTACTGTTTACTGCAAATGTTTTATTGCAAGCCGCGTGTGGCAGCGGGGGCGTGGTCAAGCGCCCGTCCGGGAGAGAAAAGCTGTAAGGGCGCTTACACCTGCGCTAAATTATGTCTAACACCGGTGTCTAATTTCAAGTGCCCTGCTTCACGTGTCATTCTTGGGAAAACTGTCACACGGGCACCAGTGTGACAGTTTTCAGCAGGGCACTTGACGTTCCAGGTAAGGCTTTTAATGGCCACAGCAATGTTTAATCAATTTTATAAATTTTCTCAATTCTTCTATGCGCCAACACTAGACTGACGTGTGTCACTCTCTCAGCTCTGTGACTGCTGCCTTTTTATGCCGCTCTCCCCATGCTTACTGAAATTAGACACCGGTGTTAGACATAATTTAGCTCAGGTGTAAGCGTCCTTACCGCTTTTCTCTCCCGGACGGGCGCTTGACCACGCCCCCGCTGCCACACCGTGTTTCGTTAAAGCCTATTTATTTTTGTTACAAGCCTGAGTAAAGTTCATTTGTTTCAATGTACCGGTAGGCACCTGCGGCTTATAGACAGGTGCGGCTTATTTATGTTCAAAATAATATTTTATTTAAAAATCAGTGGGTGCGGCTTATATTCAGGTGCGCTCAATAGTCCGGAAATTACGGTATCCAAAAGGCACTTTTGTAAAACGCCTGGGTGTACCCTTAGAAAAACATGTGTAAAATATTCATTTTTTATGGTATTGTTATAACATTTGAACTTGGACTAGGTAAGGCTTCATGCTGTGATCCCATTGTGTTCTCAAGCTAATAGCTACAAGTTATAGTCATCTGCAGGCATCTGTATGCAAAAAAAAAATTTCAGGCGGAAAAACAAACTTCTATTTCATTGTGTTCAAACTTTTTGGGGAAAAAACTTCAGAGTGTCCCCTTTCAAATGTGACCAAAACCATGCATGTACTCCAAACGGTTCAAGAACAGCTTTAAATTTACTTTGGGTATGCCTTGATTAGGCATTTTAGGCTAATTTTACAGGATTGGGAAGAGGTTAATTAGCCTGATAAGGGACCGGGTGTGTATAATCATGTCCTTTGATAAATGAAATAATCCAGCAAACATGGTAAATGCATACTCTGAATAAATCCCACAATGACCAACATATATAGTACTCAAACAGATGCACAGGTAGATGTCTAAACCTGCTGGGCATTGCTGCCTGCCACATCTCCACTAGTGCCTTCAGTCATCCAGCTACAAGGTCATCAGCAGGTAGCCACCTGTCATGGATGTTTTGCCCCATTAATCTTGGATCATCTCCTGGTGGTGAGGCAATGGTCAGAGACTTCTCCCTGCCACCCCCACATCTGGACACCAGATCCTTTCAGTTGCCTCTTGTTCTTGCTTTCCTATCAAGACATTCCTCCTTTCCCATTGAGCAACCAGATGGTACCATACAAAATGTAAGGTTCTCCAGAGGTAGATTGAGAACCAGCTCTTTGTTAAAGCAGAGAAGTGTCAGTTCTGCGCATGGTCTGTTCTGTTCCTGGGTTTTATAGTTTCCACTGAGGGGATTCACATAAATCCTGGCAAGATGAGGGCTGTATCCAGTTGGCCAACCCCTGATTTCTGGTTTCTGGGGTTCGCCAACTTTTTACTGACATTTTATGAAAAACTTCAGTTAAGTTTCTGCACCTCTAACGGATCTCACCTCTACCAAGTCTATTTATTAGACTTAAAAAGCAGTTTATCTCAGCATCAATTAAAAATTTTACTTGACCCGGCTTTGTGGTTCATGGTGGAGTTTGTGGTTTGGACAAACCACAAAAACCAAGTGTATATCCAGTCAGCCAAACACCTCAATTCTCGGCAGTTCCAATGGGCACCCTTCTTTTGGTGGTTCAACCTTTCCATCTCCTATCGTCCCTACTCCAGAAATGTCAAACCCGATGCTCTCTTGGTTGTTCATGGGCCTGAGTGCTCGGCTCCCCCCGATGCCATCGTCCCTCCCGAGAGGTTGTTGTCGGCCGTCTCTTGGGGGGGTCGAGTCTCAAGTCTTGAGAGCACTTAGGATGGTGATCGCTCTGAGGGGATGTCCGGAGGGTCTGCTATTTGTTCCTAAGTCTGTCTGGGGCTCTTGTCCTCCAGTAGGGTCACACAGCTAAGAACGCTTGCCACCCTCGGATCAGGCGCACACTAGCGCTGGTGCCGACTAGGGCAAGGGATGTTCGCCTGTTCGTGGTGGGCTGCTCTTTCTGTGCTATAAATAAAAAAGTCTGGCCTCCTCCAGTCCCTTCCTATCCCCTCCTGCCTATGGTCCCACAGCACCCTTGAGTTTGTCACCACCACCCCCCTCCCTCCCTGGGTAATACCGTGTTGCTAACGGTGGTGGACAGTTTCTCCAAGGCTGTCCACTTTATTCCTAAACTTCTAAAAGAGTTGGCTGCCACTGCTGTAGATCTTGTCTTCCGTACCCATGGCCTCCTGGTTGACGTGGTTTCTGAGAGAGGTCCTCAGTTTGTCTCTCACTCCTGGAAGGAGTTCTGGTGGCAGCTTGGGGTTTCTATGAGCTTGTCTTGGGGATACCATCCCCAGACTAATGGCCAGACTGAGTAGATGCTCTGCTATCTCGCCACCCAGAATCCTGCCTCCTGGTGCCAACACCTCTTCTCGGTGGCGTGCGCTCATAATTCCTTACCGGTGTCATTTACGGGGCTGTTGCCATTCCAGTCATGTTTGGGTTATGTCCTTCTCAGGAGCTGGATTCTGCCATTCCCTCTGCTTCCTTGTTCATCAGACGCTGCCATTGGATGTGGGTTTATGCCCATATGCACTTCTGCAGATGAGGGAAAAATGCCCTAAACTGCACCATTCGGCTCCTCCTACCTATATCTCTGAGCTGAAGGTATGGTTGTCTACTTAGGAACTTCCCCTTACGGTATCAGCCGGCAAATTCTACCCCTTCCTTTCCTTGGGTAGAGTCCATCCTGTCTTCCACATTTTCCTTGTTAAACCCTTTGTCCTCTTCCATCTCCCCTCCCCCTCTCCCTTGACAGGGATCCTGCTTACATGGTCTGTCGATTGCTGGACATCAGGCAGAGTGACTGTGGATTCCAGGATCTGGTGGACTGGAATGGCTAGGTCCGGAGAAGTGTTGGGTCGTGGGCTCGGGACATCCTGGATCCATCCCTTATTGACTATTTCCACTGTCGTCACAGGTCGGCCATGCAGAGAGCATCAGGAGGCGCTCCTGGAGGGAAGTTTACTGTCAGAAGTTCTGGCTGATTCATCAATGAGTCTGCTTTTGTCTGCATGTCTCATGTTTTCCCTTGCGAATCCCTTGTGTTTGCTTTCTATTGACACCTGATCTCTTTGCTCACCGATCTTGCAGGTTTCCTGGTTGAGACGTCGGGCTCATTATCCTGATTTGTTTTACCTGTTCCTCATTTCCCTCTTCCTATTTCAACCCCTCGTGTTTGCTGTCTTTTCTCAGATTGTCTTGTGTATTTTAGCAAGCAGTCCAACCCCGCATTCTTGCCTGTTTGATTCCTGTTTTTGGTGCCTTTCCGAGACAAACCTCCTCTCCAGCTAGATCCACACCATTTCCCACTACATTTCTCTTCTTTTCTCTTTCTCCCTCCAGCCCTATAGCACCAGGTCTGTTGTGGCAGATCCTTTGCTCACCTCCCGCCATAAATAAAAAAACATTTATACATTTTTTTGTCCAGATCTACAGTATTAAGATATAAAAAAATACATTAGACATGCAAATCAGACAAACCATTACTTGAATACACCTCTACTATGATGAACGCTTTAAATGTCAGTTCATTTTGATATGTTTTTCTGTGGTTAAAAAATTTTGAAGTGGTGTGACCGTATATAGATGGCAAAAAAATTAAATAAATACAATAAAAGTGTCATTAACAACTGAAATTCTTGAAAAAAAAAAAACAATTGCCATAGGTAGTTTGGAAACAATCTTTATTAATTAAAGTTAAAAAACCTGGCAAAATAAAAACACAAAATTATTTAGTGGGGAAATTTACATATAAAGAGCAGGAGTTGACAAGACATTTGGCTGCCTGAAAATTAGGCTGAGAGGAATAGAAGTACAGTCTTGTTCTAAAGATCGGTTGATTGGACTTTAATAACTCCTGAAAACATGAGTTAAAAACATTGTAATTTGACATGATTTTGAACATTTGGTAGTACAATCTATTGAACAGACTATTTCAATCTATTTTCCAATGTGAAAAATCAATGCTGTCTACCTGACTAAAGAATTAAATCTTCATATCACAAAATATATTGTGTTGTGGTGTTTATTTAACATTTGTTTAAATTAACAAATTTAACTAAATTAAAATTTTGGTTTATAGCTGAAGCGGTTTAAATTGGATCAATCATCCAAATAGACATGAAATTTAAACAGGTTTGTGTTATATTATTTTTATATTTACCATATGTTTGTCATTTTAAATGTTTGTAAAAAAGTGTACACAAAAACAAATCAACTGATTAACCAAGTAACGTGTTCGTCGATATCAGTTTTAGAAATTTACCTTCAGGTTACAGTATGTTTGTGTGTTGTATTATATGTGGCCTGTGAATGTTTAGTTGCATTTACTAAAATGTTGTTGATACAAATATTTGATCATCTTTGTCTCTTTTTCTCTCAAAGAATCCCCAGGACAGGACTTTGTGACACTGGACTATCGACTGCGCTATTACCCCAGTATCACTTATGCAGTTATTGGCAGTGCCATCATCTTTGTCTTGGTGGTGGCATTGATGGCCCTTGTTCTGCACCATCAGAGAAAGCGAAGTGTCTTGTTGCCTCAAGGTGTCCACAGAGGTGCCTGTCACCAGCCACTCCTGCTGTCTCGGTTTGTGATAGTGGACAGAGGACATGTCCATCCAGCAGGCCGTGGCCTTTCCATAACCCAGTGTTCATCTCAGTCAGAGCCATTCAGTTCGGTTCATAGGCTTCAGTTGCTGTCTCACTCACAATATCCTACTGCAGCGATAAACCTGCCACCATCATACTCGCAAGCTGTACGGGATGTTGGGTATGTCTACGAACACTGCAGATTAAATTAATTGAAAATATTTACTAATACTAAGACATTATATACAATACTTTTAACATGTAAACTAGGGCTGTCCATTTAACACATTTATTTAGTACAATGTATTATATAAAACACTTGTTTAAAAAATATTTCAATTAATCATGCCTCTTTACACTTACATAAATTCTGTAATAAAACTACATATTTTTCTACTATCGGAGCAATTCAAGCTTGAAGTACAATTACAAGTCATATCAGCTGGGGCGGTCAGCGAGCCTCAACAAACCTCACAAGCAGTGCAGCCACAGAATGAGAGCCAGTGTCATGAACAATTGAGTCCTCCAGGGGACACACAGAACGTGCTCTTGACAGCTGGACGAAGCACAACTTAACAGAGGGATTGTGAGATACAATTTTCAAAGATTCAACTACTTTTAACTTAAACTGCATTTATGACACACAAAAAAAGTAAGATGCTCCAAAAGCATCTTGCCTGACACATATGTACATAGATGACAATTACAAATAGCACAGACGGAACACCTCTCGGGGGAACCATCACCTTATCGTGGTGGAGAGGTTTGTGTGCCCTTATGAACCTGAGGGCTGAGTTTTTTGGAGCCAGGTGCTCCTGGTAGGGTCTCCCAAGTCAAAGTGGTCTCAGGTGAGGGGCCAGACTAAGAATGGTTCACAAAGACTCCATGGAAAAAAGGCAAGAGGAGGAGTTACCCTGCCCGTAGGAAGCCCAGAGCCCCCTGTCTGGAGCCATGGCCAGATGGAGGGCTCATCGGCGAGCGCCTGGTGGCCAGGCTTGTCAAGGAGCCCGGCCGGGCACAGCCCGAAGAAGCAATGTGACACCCCCCCTCTACATCCCTTGGGACCACCACCCATTGGAGAAACCGCAAGATTCGGGTGCGCTGCCATATGGGTGGCAGTGAAGGCCGTGGGTCTCGATAGACCAGACCCGGGCAGCAAAGGCTATCTCTAGGGACGTGGGGGACTGGTGAGGGAGGTGGAGCGCTACCAGTTGGATCTGGTGGGGCTTACTTCGACGCACAGTCTTGGCTCTGGATCCGTACTCCTGGATAGGAGATGGACTCTATTTTTCTATGGATTTTCCCAGGGTGTGAGGCGACGGGCGGGTGTGGGGATACTCACGAGTCCCCGGCTGAGGGCCGCTTCGTTGGAGTTTACCCCGGTGGATGAGAGGGTCGCCTCCCTATGGGTTGTGGGGGGAAACTCTGACTGTTGTCTGTGCATATGCACAGAACAGCAGTTCAGAGTATTCGGCCTTCTTGGAGACCCTGAATGGAGTCCTGAATAGGGCCGCAGTAGGGGACTCCATAGTGATGCTGGGTGACTTCAACGCGCACGTGGGAAATGACAGGGATACCTGGAAAGGCGTGATTGGGAGGAACAGACTCTCCATTCTGAACCCAAATGGATGTTTGTTATTAGACTTCTGTGCTAGTCATGGATTATCTATAACAAACACCATGTTCGAACATAAGGATGCTCATAAGTGTACTAGGCCGAAGGTCGATTATCGATTTTGTAATCATGTCTTTGGATCTGAGGCCATATGTTTTTAGATCACCATCTGGTGGCGAGTTGGGTCTTATCTTTGAGAAAAGGCCAACGAGAATTGGTGAACTGAATTAGCATGCCCCTCCCCCAGACATATGGGTATAAAAGGAGGGAAGCGTGCGTCTTTTCAGACAGATTTTATCTTCGGAGCCGAGCGGTTGCATTTCATCGAGCTGAGTAAAACCCACTGCTGGTCCACTCACCTCTATGTAAATACGGCACATTTCAGCTGCTTTTCTGTTCTTCTGCATGCCAGTACAGACTATGCCCCTGAGCGCTTCAACAGCCCTCTAAAAGAGTAAACACATTAACATTGAACGTCTTTTTAAAAGACATGTCTTTTTTAAGATGTGTTCTGTTTTTGTGTCATTCCTGGATGCGATCCTTGCCTCTCTGCTTCTGACGGCCAAGAGTTCTCCCTCTCGTGTCTGGCCAGAGATCACACAGTGGCAGCGTTTGTGGATGGCTCATGTTCTCACTGCGAGACCATAACCATGGCAACGTTGCGGTCGCGGCTCTCCTTCTTCCAGGGGAAAGCCACTCTAGCCGCCGGGTAAATCCCTGCGGACCACCCGTTCCCTAGTATGCTCATTTGCCCCCATCCGGTTCCGAGATGAGACCAGCTCGCCTTACGGCCAGTCTGATGTCTCTTTTGGAGCACCCGAGCTGGATGACAGTTTCGCCGAAAGCATCTTGGTGGACTGAGTTAGCGCCTTCGGATGTGCCGGCCCAGTCTGAGGCTGGCATAGCTGTCTGCTATGCTTACCCGGGCCGTCGTGAGTGTCGGGCTGGAATGGAACCCTCCGTCCTCCCCTCAGCCCTCGCGGCTAGAAGATTGGACAGGCGATGGCCACCCTTGTGGTCCAGGAACGGCATCTGTGGCTGAATCTGGTCGGGTTGCGGGACCCTGACAAGGCTTGCTTTCTCAACGCCCCCATCTCCCAGATCACCGGCACTGTGCATCTAACACTCTATAGAGAGAAAACATAGAGAGAGAAAAGGCCACGGCTGGCACGGCCTGCTCCCATGCTAGTTATGTCGCTTCCTTCCCTCAGGGATGTGGGGAACTATATGATGTCTTTTGTGCTGTTGGGGAAGGTTATGTGCAGTTTGATGCACCTGCTATTTTCTAATGCAGCAGCTTGCTTGCACCTGCATCAGCAGTCCACGTAACACGGTTCAGTATTGTGGCTTTTTTAGATAGGGACCCCTATCGACACAACGTCGAGTGAGTGACAGAAGGGGAACGAGACGTTGTGTACCTCTTGCCACAACACTGTACTAAGCCGCTGAAAAGGCTGGGACCTTACTCTCGGCTCCTTGGCTCAAAACTTGTCTGAACAGACATACACTTCCCTCATTTTATATATGTCTGGGGGAGGGGCATGCAAATTCTGTTCGCCAATACTCATTGGCCTTTTCTCAAAGATAAAAGGTGACCGAGGCTCTCAAGAGAGACCCCTAGTGTCACTACATCGACACAACATCTCATTCCCTCCATCAGGGAATGGAGGTTACGACAGTAACCGAGACATTCTGTTTAACTATGTGAATGCAATTATTCAAACTATTTTATTTTTAAGATACTAAGTCAAGTTGGTAAGCAAAAATGGGTCAGAGGTGAGACTTCTCTCTAGAAACACAGGCATCAAGTTCCTCTGACTTAGTCACATGATTCTCAAAACTACAAACAATCCCTGCAATAACATCATCAGGCAGAATATGACATTTCTCTCAAGGTTGGGACACAGGCCTTATTCAGCTGGAACAAACATGACAACAGAACAATACATTCAAACATAAAGGAGCAAAGATATGCAAAAATATACTTTTAGTGATGATTGCTAAGAATGTATTTGTGTCAGTAATTAATAACCCAAAACTTAAACATAATAAAACTCTTACTTAAACTGAATAAATGCAGTTAATTAAAAATTATTAGATTACCTTTTGATTAAAACAATTGTTTGTGAATTTATTCAACTCATCAATAAGCTGAAGAGACATGGATAAACTAGCCCCTTCGCTGGATTACTGTTGACTGCAGACTTGTTTTTAATAACTTGGGAATAAAACAAACAAAATGTTTATTTCTATAGCAACTCTTGCTATTCTTACTCAACTGCCACAATCATGCAATATTTGTGAATCTGAATATCTGAATTATTATTGTTATATTTGTAATTATTTGAATGATTATGTATATTTATATTGAATTATCTTTATTTGGGGGCCTTTCTCAGATAATATATTGATATATGCGATTAATTGTGATTAATTTGATGTACTAATCGGCATGTCATGTAATTAATTAGCTAGAAAATGTTATCGATAGACAGCCTTAGTTTTAAACTTGTCCCAGATCACCTACATGTCTATTCCATGTGTGCTTTCATCTGGAAGTCTTTTTTAGTGTGTGTTTGCACATCTGCTGTATGTGTAAGACATTTAGTCTTGGATGTCAAAAGGGTATTAAGCCAATATACTTAAGTTGTTTTTGATTTAGGATGCATGTAAATCTGCTCTTTTTATGATATTGATCAGTCATTTTACACAAAAATGTAAATGCAATGCTTATACACAGACATCTTTTAGATGTTCTCCCCATTGATTTCACCAGTTTGCTGTTAACTTGCTTTGTGCTGTTATCATAATCATATATTTCATGTTATGAAGCCCATCAAATCCATCCATTATTTTTTGCAGCCGACCCCCATGGTTTGATCTCCCACCTCCTCCTTACCCTCCAGAAGCTGAAGCTCTGTCTGAGAGGGAACTGCCTATGATTGACTATGAGGATCCAGAATCAGCCACCTCAAGGGTTATACCTCCACAGACCAGGATCAATGCTGACTCCAGTTCTGCAGTGGAGTCTCAGCAGCCTTCATTTTAAAAACAGAGGACATAGACATGTGCATGTGCTATATACAGGGAAGTGCCCTGCAGAGTGCTCAGAAACAAAGAAGTTTTACCACAGGACTCATCAAGCATGTGTTGGACATGTTTGTGGTGCCGTCTAGTGGCCTGTTCACTGCATTACTGTTAAAGAATCATAACCAGGGCCTTTGGGAGATTCAGAGATGCATCTATGGAAATCAGCTTGCAATGTTATAAAGCAGGAAGATGTCAGTCGTGGACAAGATTTATTGTTCACTGTAAGAGTAGCCACAGTGTAGTGACTGCCAAAAACCATAAAGGAATGTTCCGGGTTCAATACAAGTTAAGCTCAATTGACAGCATTTGTGGCATAATGTCGATTACCACAAAAATATCAAAATCGAGGTTATAGCGAGCCACTTACAATGGAGGTGAATGGGGCTAATTTTTTAAGGATTTAAACAGAGAAATGTAAAGCTTATAATTTTATAAAAGCACTTGCATTCATTTTTCTGTCAAAACTCATGTATTATTTGAGCAGTTAAGTTGTTGAAATTGTCATTTTTACTGACAGTTTAGGGTGTGTTGACATTATATCGTCATGGTAACGAAGCTGTAAACTTAGCTATAACTTTACATTTAAAAGGTTAGTAGGTGATTTTATCACACTAGAATCATGTTTACACACACAGTTTTGAGTATTTTAATGTTAAAAAGTGTCCCCATTCACTTTTATTGTAAGTGCCTCACTGTAAACATCAATTTATTTATTTATTTTTAAGAAAATGAGAAACGAGTCGAAATTACTTTTGTGCTAATCAACATTATGCCACAAATGCTGTTGATTGAACATGTATTGAACCCGGAACATTCTTTTAATATAGAGTCAAGAAAAGCACTCTATAATTATGTACTAGCTCTAGTACTAAAAACAGTTCACTTAAATACACTTTGTTCTATTCTAAGTAGTTAATTGTGTACAAAGGGTGCTGTTTAATATAAGCACATGTTAAAGAAGAAGCAATTAACAAAAATGTATATTGAGTATTATTCATGCAAAGCTCCAGATCCACCATAATTCTACTGCTAAAGCAAGTAGCATTTCACCCATTAACTTTTTCATCAATCTTGATAGTACTTCTCTTTACTACAAACATGCCTGTAGTAAATACTAATTAAAATAATTCAATGGCACATCTATTTTAGGGGGGCGAAGTGATATGTATTGTATATTGCATCAGTGCTGTACTTCATAATAACAAAATCAGTTGCAGGAAAAAAATATATATAATTCTAGGTTTTATCATACATTTCTGCATAAATTGGCCAGAAAAATTCACAGCAGACAATCACAGTTAGCTTGAAATATTTTGTTGATTTACCCAACATGGGTTGTTTTCTGTTTAGCCTCAATCAATGGACAAATGGCCTTGCGTTGTCCTGCAAAATGTCCTGACATACTTGAGAATTAATTTTTCCATCAATGATAGCAAGCTGAAGATGATGCCAGCAAAGCAGCTCCAATCCATGATCGCCCCTCCACCAGACTGATTTCACTGAAAAATTGGCTACAGGAGGTTTTGTCTGCTAAAATCGGTTAATGCTTTCCAAGTTCTAATGAGCATAACAACAGTACTGATACCACACTGCCTTCTTTCACACTCTGCTTTGAATGGATGTGATATGAAAGTCACAACACATCTGATTTTGTTTATCTGATTTTAATTACATTAATATACTCCTGACCCAAACTCTAAACCTAACCCTCACAGTACTAAGACCAAAACATCATTACTTCACATACTTCGGTGCAAATGTCGTATCTTGCTAGGCAGAGATTAATAGGGGGCAGGCTGCATGGTGGCACTTGACTTGCCTCCACCAAGCTTCACTGTTGGGATGAGGTTTTAATATTGGCGTGCTTTGCCTTTTTTGTTTCTACACGCATAGTTTTGTCGCTGCTTAAGTTTCATCTGTCAACAGTTTCTAGTGTTTTTGCTAGTTTCGCTTTGGAACATACAGGTGTTCTTAAAGGTGTTCTTTTCCTCCATGGTGTCTCATCATTTACTCCCCCTCATGATATACCATGTTTGCATGACTTTCTTTCTTCACCAGAACACATTTGAAGAAAAATAGATAAATATGTGACATGTGGTGGGAGCGCACTCCGCCTTGGCGATTTATGTACGCTACCACTGCGGTGCTGTCTGACCTGACTAAGACATGTTTGTCCCGAACTAAGGGGAGAAACTTCCTCAGGGCAAAGAAAACAGTCAGCAACTCTAGGCAGTTGATGTGCCAGCGCAGCGGGGCCCCTTTCCAATGGCCCGCAGCTGCGTGCCTGTTGCACACGGCACCCCTACCCGATCTGGAGGTGTCGGTCGTGACCAGGACGCGTCGGGACACCTGCTGCAAGGGTACTCCTGCCCGTAAAAAGCAGAGGTCTGTCCAGGGTTTGAATGTCTGGCGGCAGGTGGTGGTGATCATCCCACGGTGCGTGCCGCGGCACCATGCTCGTCTCGGGACTTGAGTCTGAAGCCAGTGCTGAAGCGGTCTCATATGCATCAACCCTAGCAGCGCGACCGCCGCGGAGGATGCCATATACCCCAGGAGCCTTTGGAAAAGTTTTAAAGGGACCATTGCGCCTGGCTTGACGGAAGCGAGGCATTTCAGCAGTGACTGCGCACGCTCGTTGGTGAGGCGTGCTGTCAATGAGACTGAGTCTAACTCCATGCCGATAAAAGAGATGCTCTGAACCGGGGTGAGCTTGCTCTTTTCCCAGTTGACCTGAAGCCCCAAACGGCTGAGGTGCCTGAGCACCTGGTCTCTGTGCGGGCATAGTAACTCTCGCGAGGGGGCCAAGATGAGCCAGTCATCGAGATAGTTGAGTATGCGGATTCCGGCATCTCGGAGCGGGGCAAGGGCTGCCTCTGCGACTTTCATGAAGACGCAAGTGGACAGAGACAGGCCGAAGGGGAGGACTTTGTACTGATACGCCTGGTCGTCGAACGTGAACCATAGGAAGGGTCGATGTCGCAGCAGAATCGAGACGTGAAAGACGCATTTTGAACGGAAGTTTGAGCAGAGCCCGGTTGAAAACTCGCAAGTCCAAGATCGGTCGTAAGCCGCCGCCTTTCTTGGGTACAATCAAGTAAGGGCTGTAGAAAGCCTTCTTCATTTCGGTTGGAGGGACAGGCTCTATCGCGTCTTTGAGTAAAAGAGTAGCGATTTCCGTGCGCAGGGAATTGGCATGTTCGCCATGTACTGCGGGGGCCTGGCAAACTGAATTGCGTAACCGAGTCGAATGGTCCGGCGCAGGCAGCATGACGGGTTGGGCAGTGAAAGCCACGCCTCCAAACTCTGTGCTAGGGGCACCAAGGGGACGAGTATTTTGGACGTACTCAGCGGGGCAGAGCAGCGGGGCAGAGCAGGTAGTGTGGTGTCGGGAGGCAAGGGTTCGTCCCGAGGCTTTGGTGCTGAGAAAAAACTCAAAGCACTTACCTTGCTCCGCGCGCCCGGCAGGGGGCAGGTTCGTGACTGAGGAGGAGGTCCGATGTTGGCGTCATCTGGACTCGTCTGAACCGGCTGGCCAGGGAACAGTCGTGGGGCTGCACCCGCTGCCATCCCCAGATCGCCTCCAGCGCCAGCCGCATCGTACTGAATCCCGTGGGAAGGAGCAATGCAGGGGGCGGCTGGAGTGGCTTGCTTTCTGTTGAAAGCAAGCTGCGACCGCAACGTTGTCATGGTCATGCTCTTGCAGTGAGAGCATGAACCATCCACAAACACAGCCTCGGTGTGATCGCTGCCCAGACACACGAGACAACGCCTGTGGCCGTCTGAAGCGGAGAGCACTCTACCGCATCCAGGAACAACACAGGGGCGGAAAGGCATCTTTATAAAGACGCGTCCTGAAAAGGACGTCCAACACCGCTGTGTTTTGCTCTTTTAGAGGAAATTACGCTTTTAAATAAAATCACTCTTTTATAGAATAACTCTTTCGAGTTGTCTGTGCTGTCAAAGCGCCCAGGGGTAACAATGCACAGCCGTGCACGAAGGAGAAAGCCGCTGTTATGCGCCATCAATCCAACAGCATGCAGATCGTCAGAGGAAAAAGCAGGAACTGGTGTGTGTGACTCGCAGCAGACTGCATGCACTACCATCGGCTCCGAAGAATTTTTCTGAATGAACTCACCGTATTTGCCCACTTAAATACCCGTATGTCTGGGGGTGGGGTATGCAAATACTGTCTGCCAACTTCTCATTGGCCTTTTTTCATAAGTCAGAGGCATATTTCGGCACTCAAGTGAGACCCCTAGTGTCGCTTCTCCGACACAACGTCGAGAGAGCGACAGAAGGGGAACCAATGTTTTCTTAAGTGATACAATTGCTTTTGGTATGAAAAAAAGATTTAAGTACTTTTTATTATAATCAATTGCATCCAGTCAGCAGCTGTATATGCATTCACGAGAGGGCTGAATTCACATGGTCTCTCGTGTGGCATGTCACGGATATAATCTCACGTTTTTTCTCGTTGGAGACATCAGGATAGGCACACAAACACACCATTATGAGTAAACAAACATATACAACTGCAGATCTAAACCAAAAACAACGAAGCTCCTGTACAGCTGTTACAAGTGCAGACAGCGAAGGCAGACGAGGAGAGCGGGTCTAAATGCAAGCTTACTTTATTATAAACAGATAAACAAATAAACACAAAGAAAAAAACCCACAATGGGGAAATAAACACAAGACAGAGGAAACGGGCAGGAAACACATACCAGGCTAACAACACTCAAGGAACGACAAGGAGTGAACAAAAAGCAGGGCTTAAATACACAGTGAGTGATGACTGAATAAGACACAGGTGAGAACAATGAACAAAATGGCAGTGATGATGGCAGGTGGATTCTGGGAAGTGTAGTTCTTTAACAATGACAAGTGAACACGAAGGCTAACAAAGAGACTAAGGGGCTACACAAGGGACAAAAGTGAAAACTAAGGATTGCAAAGGTGACAAAAATGGCAGACAGAGGGCAACAGTGAAACAAGACAAGGAATTCCTAACAACAGCATTCCTCCTAACTTGTAAACGGCACTGCTTTTCTGGTTGTGACACATGTGAGTCAGTTCTCAAGCGGTTCAAATCCTAATATGTTTACGTCACTTGCATACCACTGCTGAGAGTTAAAGTACTTAAATATTTATCGTTTTCACACCAAAAGTGATCGTATCACATTAACAGCTGGAGTCGTATAAATATAGTTTATGCTGACTGTCTGTGATATTTGGAGCTTCAATGGTCTGATCTCCATACACTTGCATTTTAAGGACCCACTGAGATAAGATATTTTTCTTTACATGTGTTCTGGTGAAGAAAGAAAGTGATACACACCTATCATGAGGGTGAGTAAATAATGAGAGAATTTTCAGTTTTGGGTGATCTATCACTTTAATTTATTATTGAAGACTATTCTTTCTTTCTTCAATGGACTAATACATACACATATAACAGAACATCAATATTGCGTTGATATCAAAGCATGACATATTTTCACACCTTTTTATTAATTTATGGATTTTTTGCCACTTTTAATGGAAAGGTACAGCAGAGTGATAGGACAGGAAATGATGAGGACTAGGAAGATGTCATGAACCAAACACAAACGTGCATGTGTGCTAACCATTAGGCCACAACAGCAACACATTGTCACATTTTGTTAAAGGAATCTCTGGAGATAAAATGTTTGGAGATGTAAATTAAACATTAGATTACAATTAATCTTAGTCTGGAGCTATCCCAGTCCAAAAGTATTATATGTGATATTAAAATTTTGCTGCGTATTTGTCAACTTCGTGTTAACATCTCATGTGTTGTTTTATTTGTTTGTTTGTTTGTTTGTTTCATGCGTAATGGACACATAGATGACCAATCAAGCATTACATTCTGTTGTGAAGGTGTTATAACGTGAAAGGAAAAGTATATTTGAAGGATCTGGCCTAGCAAATTAGTATCAATATGACTTGAAAGGTCTTATGAGGTCCTGAAAATCAGCATGGTTTATTAAGGAATGTGAATTATGTATACATGCCATATGCCAGAAAATGGCAAATTCATGTTTTTTAAGTTAAATATGTGGCTGATGTGAATTACCTGTATCTATATTTCTGACTATGGACTGTGTTGAATAGGAATGGAACTGTGGAATACATAATAAATGTATGGATGGTATTGAATAGTATTGCCTTTATTCCAGTAATAAAAAGGAGCATTTGTCTTTTGAACATTCTCTTGTTTGTTTTGAAATGGCATATTCATTATTCCAATTTCAGTTTTTAAGGACATAAAAATGTCATTGATTGTTTTTTTTAAGCACCTGGCACAACAAACAACAAAAGCATTCAAAATAAATGTGTCATTGTTCATACATAGATGTGGTCAGACTAAATTGGGCTGTGGGATTAAGTGTTAACACTCTTTTGTTATTGATTTGTGTACAGTACTGTTCTTTTCTTTTTCTGCTTTAACGCCATAGCCCATAGAAAGGTCCTGTTCCACCCTGAAAAAAAGTGATGTTCCCCGTCTGTCACTCACTCGACGTTGTGTCGATGAGTTGACACTAGGGGTCGCTCCTGCGGAGCCCAGACATCTCTGATTTTGAGAAAAGTCCAATGAGAATTGGTGTGTGGAATTTGCATATAAAAGGAGTGACGCTGCAAATACACATCAGATATTTTCTTCGGAGCCGAGAGAGCAGTCACAGAGCTGAATTGCTCTGCTGTTCATTCATCTCTACAAACTGTTGGTTTTACTGCACTTTCCAGCGGTTCTCCCCCTCGCACACATCCCTGAGCGCTTCAGCAGCAGAAAAAGACCTCACAGAGTGAATAACATCGTTTATATATATATTTATATTCCCATATATATATATATATATATATATAAACACCAATAAAAGAGTATATTTCTCTAAAAGAGTGGTGCAAACGGTGAAGCGTCTTTTTCAAGATGTCTTTCCGTTTGTGTGTATTTCCTGGATGCGGTCGTTGTCTCTCCCCGTCGGATGGCCACGATCGTTGCCTCTCGTGTTTGGGTGCTACCCACGCGGAGTCAGCGTTTGTGAATGGTTCATGCCCTCACTGCGAGGGCATGGCCATGGCTACGTTGCGGTCGTGGCTCGCCCTCGTAAGAGCGTAAGCCACCCCAGCTGCTCCCCGACTCTGTCCTTCTACCTACGGGTATGAGGCAGTGTCGGCTTGCACTGGGGGCGATATGGGTACCTCAGTGGGAGCCTTTCCGCCGGGTATAACCCCATGGACCTCCCACTCCCCGCCACGCTCGTATGCTCCAACCGAGTGCTGGAACGTGGTTGCCGGTTCACTTCACGGCGGACCCGCGATCTCGTTCGGAGTGCCTGACGACGATGAGATCTCGATCGCGGCATCGGAGAGCGGGTTCGTCATGTCTGATGCTAAGGACTCACCCTCGGGTGCGGCGGCTCAGTCGCAGGCTGAAGCGGAGCTGACAGCCATGCTTGCCCGGGCAGCCGCGAGTGTCGGGCTGGAGTGGAATCCTCCACCTCCCCATCATTATCACGACTGCCGGCACACCAGTTCTCTTTGGCAGGTACAGCACCCTGGAACTGGATCTCCCGCTTCCACGCGCCCAGCAGTGGCACAATCCTGCCCCCGAGCCGACGGTCTCCGCGGGACACGAAGATGAAATTCTTCCTCCCCCTTCCTAGGCTGTTCCAGGAGCGGTCACAAGGAGCCAGGTAAGTGCTTTGATGTCCCTAGACTCAGCACCCCGTGCTCCGCCCCATCGCAAGGCCCCACCTGCCGGTACGTCCAATGCTATAGTCCCCTTGGTCCCTCTCGCACGGAGCTTGGGGGTATGGTTTTACAGCCCCTACTTCATCGTACCCAAAAAGGCAGCGGGTTGCGGCCAATCCTCAACCTGCAAGTTCTGAACCGGGCTCTGCACAGACTCCCTTTCAAGATGCTCACGCAGAGATGCATTCTAGCGAGCATCTGGCATCTGGATTGGTTCGCGGTGGTAGACCTGAAGGATGAGTGCTTTCATGTCCTTCCTCAACACAGACCCTTTCTCTGGTTTGCATTCGAGGGTCAGGCATATCAGTATAATGTCCTCCCCTTCGGCCTGTCCCTGTCACGAAGGTCGCAGAGGCAGCCCTTGCCCCACTGAGGGAAGCGGGCGTCCACATCCTCAACTATCTCGACGACTGGCTAATCTTAGCTCACTCACGAGACATGTTGTGTGCTCACAGGGACCTGGTGCTCAGGCACCTCAGCCGCTTGGGGCTTCGGGTCAACTGGGAAAAGAGCAAGCTCGTCCCGGTTCAGAGCATCTCTTTTCTCGGTATGGAGTTGGTCTCACCAGCGAGCGCGCACAGTCAGTGCTGAGCTGTCTGCATACGTTCAGACGGAGGCTCCTTTCAGAGGCTCCTGGGGCATATGGCATCCTCAGCGATGGTCACACCGCTTGGGTTGATACATATGAGACCACTCCAGCACTGGCTACAGACCCGAGTCGAGAGACGAGCATGGCGCCACGGCACACACCGCGTCCTCGTCACGCAGGCTTGTTGCCGCTCTCCCAGCCCCTGGTCAGACCTAGCGTTCTTACGGGCAGGAGTTCCCCTAGGCCAGGTGTCCAGGCACATCGTGGTCACGACAGATGCCTCCCAACGGGGCTGGGGCGCCGTATGCAGCGGGCACTCAGTCGCCGGCCCTTGGACTGGCACGTGACTGCGTTGGCACATCAACTGCCTTGAGTTGCTGGCAGTACTACTTGCCCTGCTCCGGACTGACAACACAGCCGTGGGGCGTATATCAACAGTCAAGGTGGTCTACGCTCTCGCCGCATGTCACAACTCGCCCGCCATCTCCTCCTTTGGAGTCAGCACCGACTCAAGTCACTGCGTTGGGCGTTGTCCCATGGCGCCTCTCTACCTGACATATCTAGAGCTGCAGGTTGGGCAACACCTAACACCTTTGCTAGGTTCTATAACCTTCTTTCTATTCAGGTTCTATTCAGTTTCATCCCGTGTGTTATCAGGTGACACAAACAGGTAAGTTCGGGTCAGCTGGCCGGGTGTATCGCTTGTGCATAGTGCCTTTCCCCTCCCTTGAGGCGAAGACGTGCGCTCTTTCCCCAGTTGCGTTCGCAGGAAGTGTGGACCCTGGACGTTCTTCCTCCCTAGCCTAGCGGCTGTCGAGTCTTCGCTGATTTCACCAGCAGGTGGTAATAAAGTTCATGTCCAAACTCAAACTGTTGTGGAGCCTACATCCAAGTCTTGATGAGAACCACATTTTCCATGCACATAAAAGGAGCGTGTCACTGTCATAGAAATGTGCGTAATATTAAACAATGCTCAAATGAATGCAAAAACTATTTCACAACCCACTAAGACTTAATGCATGCTTGCATGAAAATATGACTTTGTGACTTTGCACGTATAACGTACGCTGTAAAAGGTTTTTTTTTTTTTTTTTTACGATTTACGCATTTCAATTTCACAACAATTGTATTTAAAAAAAATTATGTTTCATTCAAAAGGTTCTATACCATATAAAGTACCATATATGAATATATATAAATACCATAATATTACCATCACTTTAACATGGTGTCAAAGCTGGCCATTTTTTTTAAGGTTACTGTGAGAAAGTTTAATGACTTCATGTAAATCTTTAAGTCTAAATGCTTTGAAAATGTAAAAATCCAAGTCACCAGAATCATATTTTTAATAAATAAAATGTCACTGGGGAGCACACCACCAAACCCCCCTACAAAATAGGAGAGAAACGCCCTACATAGTATTTTTATTAGTAATAGATGATTATGAAAATGTAATAAAAACAATTTTAAGATTTTTGCATATCAATTTCAAAACAAAATTCCTATAAACTGAATATAGTAATCTTTAAAAAATTGAATAATAAGCTAAAAGTTTAAGGTTTTATTAATTTAGTTTTGTTAAAAATAAAAAATTTGGGTGGCCTAGGTAGCTCAGTGAGTAAAGATGCTGATTACCACCCCTGGAGTTCACGAGTTTGAATCCCAGGGCCTGCTCAGTGACTCCAGCCAGGTCTCCTAAGCAACCAAATTGGCCCAGTTGCTAGAGAGGGTAGAGTCAAATGGGGAAACCTCCTTGTGGTCACTATAATGTGGTTTGCTCTCAATGGGGATCGTGGTGAGTTGTGCATGGATGCCGTGGTGGATGCCGTGAAACCTCCACAAGCGCTATGTCTCTGGGGTAACATGCTGAACAAGCCATATGATAAGATGCGCAGTTTGACAGTCTCGGACACGGAGGCAACTGAGATTCATCCTCTGCCACCTGGATTGAGGTGAGTCACTACACAAATTTTTTATTGAATCATAGACGTATCACAAAGACAAAATACAATGTATATATATATATATATATATATATATATATATATATATATATATATATACACACACACACATTGAATATATATATTCACACACACACATTGAATCACACATTGAATCACATTTAAACACCACAATTACCCCTCCACAATCAGCCACCCCGCCCTGACCCCCAACGACATCGCTGTGGTCACAAAGAATACACACAAAAAACATAAAACTAAATAGACAAAAAAGAAAATATAATAATTATGTATAATTAAAACTAAACCACTCGCTCCATAGCCCCTTCCCGAGAGTCCTACCAAAACATTAAATAGTTGCCTCATTTCCTGTCAAACAATTTCTGAACCCCCAGCCTTCTGTTTGACCCCTCCTCGAAAGCAGCCACCCTACCCATCTCCGCACCCTACTCTGAGAACAAGGGTGCTCCATCTGACTTTCATCCTCTTAAAATAACCTGCCTACCAATCATCACACTGGTCAAAACCCAATTTGTTATGTATTTATCTTCCAAATGTATGACCTCCCCTTCTCCCAAAATACAGAGTCTGAGGCAGAATGAGATCTGAGTGTTCAACACCTCACATACAAAACTGTGCACCTTCAACCAAAATTCTTCACCAGCAGGTGGGTGTGTCCTTAAGGCCAAGCCTATACAATTTAGAAGTGGTCCAACAAAATCTATGTAAAATCTTAAATGGCATAAGGCACAATTTTGCATCTCTAGATGCAGACTTGACATTTTTAAGAATCCTAGCCCACACTCCCTCCTCCAAAAACAAATTAAAATCTTCCTCCCATAATCTTTTGACAGAATTTAAAGCTCCGTCCCCAAGACTCTGGATTAGCAGGGAGTAATACACTGATGCCTCATGACCTTTTCCAAAAGCAGTAATCACCACTCCCAGAGTGTCTGCCGCTTTTGGGTCATGTGTGCTACTCCCAAAAACAGTGCAGAATAGGTGGCGCAACTGTAAATACTTATAAAATTGAGATCTGGGAAGCCCAAAATGTTGAACAAAAGTTTCAAAAGATCTCAATACTCCACTCTCATAAATGTCACAGAGTGTATTAACCCCCTCACAATCCAATCTGACCAACAGAAAGGGGACTTATTAATGCATAGTTTCTGCCATATGCTCAAGGCTACGTTTAAATACAGTTCCGTGTTAAACACTCACTTTTGTCCATATTGAGTGTAAATGCAAGATAACGGTGTGTGACTTAACTTCTCCAATTAGCTTGATCGAAAAGCTTTGCAGTGGCGAAATAGGGGTAAGAACTTCCTTTCACTGCAAAACCAGGGAGGGGCTCTCTCAGGTGGAAGTGACCAATGAGCTAAATGTCTGACACCAAATGCATAATAATAAAAACAAAATCTTGGGTAGGCAAGCCCACCTTTGTCAATTGGCCTATGTAACTTATTGAAATTTAACCTGGAATGCTTACCATTCCAAATGAAGGACTTCACTATGCTATCAAATTGATTGATATAAGAGAGGGGAACATCTACAGGGAGAGATTGTAACAGGTAGTCAAATTTTGGAATACAATTATTTTTAATATCATCCCAATATCCTTCCCAATAATCGTTAAATGTAATGAAACCCACCAGTCCACATTATTCAAAAATCTTTTTATTAAGGGATCAAAATTAACTCTGACTAAATCAGACAAGTTTGCTGGGAATAAAATGCCCAAATACTTAATGCCCTGTTTGGGCCACTGGAAAGTGCCCAGCTAGAAGGCCATTACTGGACAGTACACTGTCAAAGCCAAAGCTTTGGATTAAGACCAATTGACTCTGTATCGTGAGAACTTGGAAAAGGAATGAATAATTCTGTGAAGGCAAGGCATAGATCTAGTGGGGTCAGAGACGAATAATAAAATATAATCTGCGTAAACCAGAAGCTTATGCGCCACACCTCCCGCAACCAACCCTGGAAATCATCCTCCTTTCTTATCGCGGCTGCTAATGGTTCCAGGGCAAAACAGAACAATAATGGGGAAAGAGGGCAACCCTGCCGAGTGCCCCTATTCAGAGTCAAATAATCTGAAATTAACCCATTTGTTTGTACCACTGCTACTGGGTGTCTATAAAGTAACTTAATCCAACCAATAAATGTACTCCCGAACCCATACATTTAATCATAAAATAATCCCATTCTACCATATCTAACGGCTTTTAGGCGTCAAGTAATATGGCAGTGCCCGGAGACCGATTATTCGTCACTGAACACATAATATTGATGAGACGCCTAATATTATCTCAATACTCAATCGGTTAGCAAAAATCTTTGACAATATTTTAACATTTAGTTGGATCAGGTAAATTGGACGATAACTCTTACACTCACTTGGATCTTAGTCCTTTTTAAGAATCAGACTGATGGTTGGAGGAAGCTTTCAGTTCTTTAATGATTCTGTATAAACTTCTAACAAAAGTGGACCCAATTCTGTAGCATAAGATCTAAAACATTCAGCTGCAAAACCGTCTGGCCCTGGATCCTTGTATCAGTTGACAAAGACATGGAACATAGAGATCAAAGTAGAATTCTTTAAAATCATTTTTAATATCAATGGCCGAAGTAAAAATTTCACCACCAGTAGATTTCATGTATGGTAGAAAAAGACTCTCTCGGCTTTATATATCTAACCAAAAGTTTTCCTGCTTTGTCCCCCGACTCAAAGTATGACTGTCTTGCCCTGAATAACCAAAAATCCACCTTCTCTTACAAAATAGAATTATATCTATATTTCAGTTGGTTTAATTCCATAATTCCAGAGGCCATCAGATGATATATGGCGCTTCAGCTCTGCCTCGGCACTTTTAATATTTCCTTCCAAATCCACAAGTTCTCATGCTTTATATTTTTCATGAATGAGGCATACTGTATGATCCGACCCCTAAGAACTGCCTGAAGTACCTCCCAAGCCACGCCCACAGAAGATACTGAGGACCAGTTGGTCTCCATATAAACACTGATTTCACTCTTTAACATTAAATGGAAATCAGGATTTTGCAAAAGATTAACATTACGGTACTAACTATATGATTTATTTTTCTCTGTGTGTGGCAACAAATCTAAACTCACCAGGGTGTGATCTGAGACTAACATTTTTCCGATTTAATAATCAGCAACAGATGAAATGAGGGATTTAGATATATATATAAAAAATATTTTCTAGAATAAATCTTATGTACTGATGAAAAAATGTATAGTCCCTACCAGATGTGTTCAAAAGTCTCCAAATACCTAACCCTAAGATTTTTACACATCCTGTGAAATGTCAATGTTGCTCTAGGGGGCTTACACACTTTTGCCATCCTAAAGTCTCCTCCCAATATTATATCATGAGGGGTGCCAGCGGTTTGCAACACCCCTTCAAGATCTATAAAAAAGCCCTGATCATCAGCATTAGGTGCGTAAATATTAGCCAAAAAAACTATAATTACTCTCCCTAATTTATCTTTAGTCCTTTTGAGAGATTTGAATTGTGGATGTTTATTTATCAATATAAAGACTCCCTTGCTCTTACTTGAGCCAGCACAGCTTCCTGCAGAGAAAAAAGATTGCGGTGATTACTGCTCTTGGAAAAGGTCATGAGGTATCAGTGTATTACTCCCTGCTAATACAGAGTCTGGGGGGACAGAGCTTCAACTACTCAAGAGATTATGGGAGAAAGATTTAAACTTGGTATTGAAGGAGGGAGTGTGGGTTAGTCTGCTGTGGCAGGGCGGAGGGTGGGGCCGGGTTGTGATTATACACACCCAGTCCCTTATCAGGCTAATTAAGCCTCCGAGAGGCAGACGGTTGTGTGACGAGAGAGAGATCGTTTACGGACATGCCGTTGTGTGTGTTGTTGTCTTTTGTTTAAGTTTATAATTAAAATATAATTTATATTGTCAAGCTGGTTCTCGCCTCCTCCTTGCCCATCTAAATTACGTTACATCTGCATCTAGGGGAGGTCCTACGTGATGCCATGCGAAGGGCAGACATGTGAGAGACAGCTCTGTGGACTTTGCTATTTTTTTACAATTATTTTCATGATATAATCTGGAGAAATTCGATACACCCAGTATCACATTCTGTTCATGTTCAAGATGAAAGCCCAGACAGGCCTGTGGACCGGGGACTCGATTTGGGTGGTGTGACGGGTGAAGAAATCTAACGTCAACTGTCCAACATGTCGGAGATGCTGACGAAGTTTGTTGTTGACTTGGAGGATCTCGCTATAATGTGTAGATCATTTACGGCGATGGAAAAAAAAATATCTGAGTTCGTAACAAGATTGGCAGATGCTGAGAAACGAATCAATTATCTGGAGTCATCGGAAAGGGAATTATTAGCTAATCCACCAAAAAATTGAAAAATTGGAAGATTTGGAAAATCGAAGCCGAAGGAATAATTTGCTGATTAATGGAATTCCTGAGCATGAAGAAGGCCGAGATATGGTGAAATTTCTGGACGAGTTCTTCCCGAGTCTGCTCAACATAACAGGCCATAAGTTAGAAATCGAGCGAGCTCACAGAGTCCCGGCTCAGAGATCTGCGGAGGGAGACAGGCCGCAATCGGTCCTGGCCAAATTTCTGAGATCATCTGATAAAGATCTCGTGTTGCGCCAGACGAGGAGGAAAGGAAAGCTTTCTTGGAAGAATCACAATATTTTCTTGTTCCCAGACTTTGTGAACTCGACAAGAGAGAATAACGATCAGTTCAAGGAATGCAAGAAACTCTCATCAACGTAAGATCACTTTTGCACTGATGTTTCCAGCCAAACTGAGAATAAACACCAAGGATGGCAGCATGTCCCAATGCCAGGACGGCATTGGGACATTTAAGTATTTACATGTCCCAATCAGGCAATGTCTTTTATCGAATCAATGGGTGAGTAATCCACTGGGTGTTTCTATGATGAGAGGTGGTCTCCACAAGTGACCGGAGTGTTATGATTACGTTTTTATTCACCTCCGGCCTGAGCTCCGCCCTCTCCGGAACAGCCGTAACCAATGTCACAGGGACCACCTCCTTCCACAATTTCAGGAGGTTGAGGTGATATATTTGATGTGCGCCCCTTCTATTGGTTCACTCGTCGTGTGACCTCAAACGGTCCTTGCCACTTGGCGAGTAATTTGGAGCTCGATGTGGGGAGCACTTTGCATGGGCGCCACCCATATAGCAGCCCATGGAGGCTTGTGGGACCTCTCGTACTGGGAATAACAGGGGGTCGAGCCATTTATCCGAAATTCTGGCATCCCCTTGCACAAATTTACGAATCATGTTCTTAAGGGTTTATTAAATCACTCGACCAGGACATCTGTTTGTGGATGGTAAACGCTGGTGCGGATTGACTTAATGCCCAATAATTCGTACAGCTCGCATAAAAGTTCGGTAAGGATTTCTTTCGGAATCCACACCCGGAAGATTATTTTGAAGAGTTCATCCACAACACTGCATGCTGAGATGTAGCGCAAAGGCACTTCTTCCGGATATCGCATCGCATAGTCCACTAGGACTAATACAAAGCGATGTCCGCGGGCTGACCGCTCTAATGGCCTGACGAGGTCCATGCCAATTCTCTCAGAGGGGACCTCGATCAGTGGAAGGGGGCACAACAGCGCTTTTGGGGTGGCCGGTAAATTCACCAGCTGACATTCACGGCATGCCGCACACCACCTGTGGACATCGCCGCCAATGCCCTGCCAATAAAAATATGCTATTAAGCGGTTCAGTGTCTTTCTTTCCCCTAGGTGACCAGGCATCGGATAATCCTGCCATCGGATTATAGTGAGCTGCCTGGAACACTATTTCCATGGTATTAAGAGCTGGGTTGCATCTTCATTTGTTTGAGCATTCTTCGTCACTCTATACAACCGCTCATTTATAATCGAAAAATAGAAACAGGTGTATAATATAGCTCAGGTGGAAGCGCCCTTACCGCTTTCTCTCTCTTCGGATGGGCGCTTGACCACGCCCCCGCTGCCACAATCACTTTTACAATGAAGTTCCCGGCCAGATTGAGAATAGACTACATATGGCTGCAAAATAGCTACATGCCCACACAAAGGATGTCTTTTATAAAGTTGACGAACTGTATAAGTCATGGTATATACTTTCATGCGGCCTCTGAGTGAATTGACTCTTGACCATCCGACGAAGCGGATGCGTTTTTTTTTTTTGCAAGGGGTGCAAGGGTTCGCCTTATGCAATTTAAGATTTTACATTGATTTTATTGGACCCCATCTAGATTTTATAGGCTTGGTCTAAAAGACACACCCACTTGCTGGCGGTGTCAGTCAGAGGATGGAGACATAACACGTGTTAAGATCCAGGAGTTCTGATTGAAAGTTCAGAGTCCTTTATGTGATGTATTGGGCACTCGGCTTTCACTTTTCCCCAGACTCTGTATTTTGCGCAATGGGGTGGCCATCGATGTTGAGAATGCTCTCTAAAAGAGCAATACACAGCGGTGTTGAACGTCCTTTTCAGGACGCGTCTTTTTACAGACGTGTTTCCGCCTCTGTGTAGTTTCTGGATGTGGTTGATTTCTCCCCACCTCTGATGGTCATAAAAACTGCCTGGCGTACCTGGGTTGTGATTACACGCAGGCAGCATTTTTATGAATGGTCTATGTTTCAGGGCGAGAACATAGCCATGACAGCATGACGCAGGCTTTCTTTTGTCATGAGAGAAAGCCACTTCAGCCGCCCCCCGCGCCTCGCCTCTTTCCCAAAGGATTGGGGCAGGCGCCACGGCGATGAAGGCAATTTGGGGACAATGACGGGCTGTGTTCGCCGGGTAAATCCCCACGAACCACCCGCCTCCCCGGCACGCTTGCTGGCTTCCGTCCGAGCTCAGGATGAGCGATTTCTCTCCAATGGGTTATGTTCTCAGTGCGAGAACATAGCTGAGGCAGCATTGCAGTTGCGGCTTCTTTTGTCATGAGAGAAAGCCACTTCAGCCTCCCCGTGCCTCGCCTCTTTCCTATGGGATTGAGGCAGGCGCCGTGGGCGATGGAAGCGATTTGGGGAAAATGACGGGTCTGCGCTCCCAGTCTGAGCCTGATGCACAGAGGTCCACTATGCTTTCCCGGGTACCGCGAGCGCGGACATGCGCCTGGACACCATGGCCCTCCTGCAAGTCCACGAGGCCAAGGCGCTTAAAGAATTGTACATGGGTAGCCCTGATCCCGATGTGCTGCAGGAACTGCGCTCAGCGACCGACCTCGCCCTTAGAGCCACGAAGGTCAAAGCACAGTCACTCAGCCACCCTCGTGGTCCAGGAACGACACCTATGGACGAACCTGGTCGAGACGCCATTACAAGACCTCCTCCTCAGTCATTAACCCGCCCCCTGCCGGGTGAGCGGAGCAAGGTAAGACCCCTCCCGGCCAAGCCTGTTCCCCTCCTGGGATCTCTCGGTAGTCCTCGCGGGCCTCCAGAGACCTCCTTTCGAGCCGCTAGAATAAGTTGGACTCAGGGCCCTCTCTCTTAAGACTGCCCTGCTGATCGCGCTCGCTTCCATCAAGAGGGTCGGGGACCTGCAAGCCTTCTCTGTCAGCGACACTTTCCTGGAGTTCAGTCCGGCAGACACTCATGTGATCCTAAGACCGCCACTGGGCTACGTGCCCATGGTTCCTATCGCGCCCTTTAGAGACCAGGTAGTGAACCTGCAAGCGCTGCCCCGGGAGGAGGCAGACCCAGCCCCTTCATTGCTGTGTCCGGTACGTGCTTTGCGTCTGAGCTCACTCAACGAGGAGTGTTGCGTCCTCATGGGCACTGGTCAGGGGTACCTCCCTAGCAGACATTTATAGAGCAGCGGGTTGGGCAACACCCAACACCTTTACGAGATATTACAGTCTCAGGGTTGAGTCAGTTTTATCACGTGTTTTCTCAGGTCCGAGCCAGTAGAACTCGGTAACACGCTGATGGGCTGGCCGGGTGAATCGCTTGCATATAGTGCCCTTTCCCTCGGTTGAGGTAAAATTGTGCATCTTTTTTTCCCAGGAGATTCCACATCTTGAATCACTGGTCGAATCCTCCCTAGCCCTCATGGGTCTGCTGTTCAGCGGAGGAACTTGCCTACCCAATCCACTGCGGGTACTCAGTCTACTCTGTACTGGAATAGGTGCTCCGCAGGGTGAGGACTCCTACTCGGACTCCCCCTGTGTGTATTTTCTTCGATACGGTTCCCTTACGAGCGGACCTGCGTTTTCCTTGGGTACGTTTCGGCTGCCCCCCGGTCGCCGTGTTGTAGCAACTCCCCCTCGCTGAGGCTGGATCTACCACCGTGCCACTCTACCACCGTGCCACTTCCACGTGTCGCCTAAAAACACATGTGATGTATTTGCCACTTTACCTCCCCACCGGGTAGGTGTGGTCTCCGCAGGGTCTTTTCCCCCTGAAAGAATAGGAAATTGGGTAAGACCCCCTTCCCTCGATGCATGTAAGGGCCCGGCTGTCTATTGCTCTATGCGAGAAACATAGATAGAAAAGAGGTCCGGCCAGGCTTGGCCTGTTCCTAGGTTGGCAAGCATTGCCTTGTTTCCCTGTCTAGGGTAACCAGAAGGATTCCAATGACTTTTTTGGGGCATTGGGGAAGGGTACGTGCAGTCTGAGACAGCCGGACGTTTGGCACGTAAAAAATACCTGCCCGCTCCTGTGTCAGCAGAACACGTACACGGCTCAGCGCATGGCGTGATTTAAATTGGACCCCTAGTGTTGCTTCTCCGACACAACGTCGAAGAGAGCGACAGACGGGGAACGTCTAGGTTATGAATGTAACCTCCGTTCCCTGATGGAGGGAACGAGACGTTGTGTCTTCCCGGCCACGTCGCTGAGCCGAACCGCTGTAGTGGCCAGAACCATTTCTGGCTCCTCAGAAAAATCCTGGATGAACTCTAGTATTTGCCTCGCCTTTGTACCCGTATGTCCGGGGGCGGGGTATGCAAATACTGACTGCCAACTTCTCATTGGCCTTTGTTCATAGATCAGAGGTATATTCGGTGCTCAAGAGAGACCCCTAGTGTCGCTTCTCCGACACAACGTATCGTTCCCTCCATCAGGGAACGGAGGTTACCTTCGTAACCTAGACGTTATTTGATAGGAAATGGGGCAGATATTTGGCCTTTTTGGAAGGCTTTTGTGGGTAGTGGAGAGGGATCTCTAGTTTTAAATGTGCATGTACAATTTGATTGTTTTTTGAAAGTATGCTATTTAATTACTTATTTTGTGTGTGTTTTTTGTTTTTTTTTCAAATACTTATGACAATTGGGTTGAGTGTTTGTGTTGGGTGGGGGTGTTCTGGGGAAGGGATTTATTGTATATAATTTAATTCCACATTTTCTGTGATGTATATTTAATTTGTTGAATGGAATCAATAAAAATTGTTTATAACAAAACAACACAAAAAAACATGATTTTGCCATTTTCTGGCATGTAGAGTGAAAACCTACACAAAATTCCTGTTCCTTAATAAACCATGCTAATTTTCAGGACCTCGTAAGACCTTTGAAGTCATATTGATACTAATTGGCTGGGCCAGATCCTTCAAATATATTTTCGTAAAGTTTTTATTTAACAAAAAAAAAAAAAAAAAAAAAAGATTGCATCAGCACATCTGTGGATGTATATCATAAGTGGGATCACATGTTTGCATATTTCTTTGCTATTTGATTGGAAAGAAGTGAGCAGAGCACACATCTGTGTGCACTAGAGAACATTACTGTGCATTACATGAGTGGTGGTGGCGTAGTGGGCTAAAGCACATAACTGTTAATCAGAAGGTCGCTGGTTTGATCACCACCATTGTGTCCTTGAGCAAGGCACTTAACTCTAGGTTGCTCTGGGGGGAATTGGCCCTGTAATAAATGCACTGAAAGTCGCTTTGGATAAAAGTGTCTGCCAAATACATAAATGGAAATGTACTGTCACTCAACATCACTGATCAACAGCCAACGAGCACTCATCCTACCATGCAAAATATCGTCTCGGTTAAGTATGTAACCTCGGTTCCCTGAGACGAATAGAATGAGACATTGTGTGCTAATGCATATGGGGAGTGTCCTTTCACACAACCTAGTTGAATCCTCTCTACAATAATGTCAATATTCTAATATTGGCTATGGTGTTTGAGCCCCGCCTTTTTAGGCACTAAGCTGTCCGCTATAAAAGCAGGTACGCAGACACCATTCCTCAGAATTTTCTGAGTGAGGGACAAGGAGTGCATCGCTCGCACCTCAAAGAACTCTTTGTTGTAGTCTTGTAGTATGGCCAGAGTTTGCAATGTCTCGTTCCTTTCGTCTCAGGGAACTAAGGTTACGTGTGTAACCGAGACTTTGCCTTACAACTCAGTACACTTGATATTGCGTGCTAACGCATATGGGCAACATAATCCCATCACGCGGCACTACACAACATAACCTTCCAGAGAGGAAAATCTACGCTGCAGTACCACGGGATGGAACTTTATACCCCAACTTAAGACCTTACGCACAGCTATTTACTCAACCTCATGTCCTTCCAAACCTGTATGACTTTTTCTGTGAATCACAAAAGATGACATTTTAAAAAATGTTTTTGTCCATATAATGAATGCCATTGGTGACCAAAACAAGCTATTTTGCTCACCATTTACTTTCCTTATATGGAATACAAAATACATTTTTGGGGTTCTGCAAAAGATAGTCACATGGATTTGGAAGGACATGAGGTTGAGTATATGATGACAGAATTTACATATTTGGGTCAACTTTTCTATTAATATTATATGTTATACTATCTGAAACACAGTAATTTTATGAGACTTATACTGCATGTTGCAAAAGTATCTTCATTGCAAATAAAAACATATTTGATAGTATAATATTTTTTACTCTGTTAAAACAGCTCTTCAGTGAAGCCAGGCTGACAACAGCTTTTCCTCCTGTTGCAAACCAATTCCAGTTTTATCTAACATTCAGTGGGATGTTTATTGAAATCCAAACGGCAAACTTACCTTGTTTAACTTCTACAATATCCATGTGCTCCTTGTCAGGGCTGGACTGGGAAGAGAAATCGGCCAGGGATTTGACATAACTGGCCCAAAAGTTGTTGGGGGGAGAACGTTCACTAACGCGGCGGCTCGTTTTAGCTTATCGCGGCCGACACAGCAGCCCGCTCGGTTCTCCCGATGGCCAGTCCACCCTGATCGGCCCCAAAGTGCGTCGGTCCACCGGAAAAATGTCCGGTAGGCTAGATTACCAGTCCTGCCCTGCTCCTCGTCTATTCCAAATGATCACTTTATAAATGATGCCCGTGAGCTGGACCGTATTCAGGCCTGCACTGCAAAAAGTACAAATCACACACAGAGAATTAATGAAAGCCCACATTATATTCATCATATGTAACCGGTGTTGATCTGCAATTAGATATTCAACTTGACCAAAAAAGCTAACTTGGTGAGTTATACTGTTATTCATTGTGGTTATTTTCCTAAGTTAACGTTAGCTGCATAGCTAATATTAATTTTCCTAAGAAAATAACCACAATGCACGTTCAACGTAAAGAAAAGCTACAAAACATAATTAGTCTACTGATATCTTACCTCAGTTTTTTAAACTTGTTTCTATTGAGCTAACACGTGCGCCACTGAACGTAATGCTGCTGCAATAAAGAGTAACATAACACGCTCACATTTAGAATAAGCAGGGGGAAAAAATGGAAGTCAAAATAAATAATGAATTACATATTTAGGAAGATTGCATTGTGATGCAGTTTATGCAGACATAAAACATTTTTTTTTATGTGACTGGATAGGTAAAAATTACTCACCAAAACAGACGATTTCCCATTGAGACCCATAGGAATACAGAACGTTAGGGAATACCAAGATGGCGGCGCAGTAGCTTCACTGTTGTGACGTCATGAGCTATCCAGTTATATATATATATATTAGTAAATTGTGTTAATGAACATGTGCTGTATTTTTATCATGGGCACTTAAAAATATCGTGAATACTTCTAGATACCTGTTTTAAGTGTAGGTGAGCAGGAAGGCAGACGAGGGGCGAGGATCTAAACACAGCGAGACTTTATTTAAATAAAAGGGCAACATGAAAAAACACGAACAAAGGAAACATCCACAATGGGAGAAAGTAAAACAAAAACATGGAAAGCATACGAAGAGTTAACAGGCGGGGTAAACATCGACGGAAAACAGGCATCCACATACATCAAAGACCGACAGGGGAATGGAGAAACAAACAGGGTTAAATACACAGACACAGGAAGATAACAAACGACATTCAGGTGCGAACAATGACAGAGTGTAGAGAACCGGGAACAATAGTGAAGGCGACATGAAAAACACGAGACAGACAACCAAGGAATCGTGACAATACCTTATTTTCCGAATTGTTAGATTTTTAAAATTAACAAATGTAAAATATGCTATGTAAAAATGTGGTCAGATTTTCACATTGATGTAAGGAAAACAGCAGACGGGCTGAATGATAATGCAAATTCGCTCTTCTTACAGTAGGTGGTCCTTATGCAGCAGAAATATAGCTGTTTCCCTGGTTATGCCTGTACACAAAGCAGCCCTGCACTTATAAACAATACTTTATTAGGCATTATACAGAGGTAAGATGAAAAGAAAATGCCATGGAAACTTTTCTGAAGACAGTCAGTTCCCTTCAGAGATACATTTCTATAAAATAGTCATAAAGGTATTGCATTCAGTGGCTTTAGTTAAAGTCTTCCGAAGTCATAATCACTATGAGAGCACTTGGATTTCATCGAGTCATTCTGTATATTTTATATTACTAGTCACATTTTAAATAAAGTGTTGCGACTGCAAATCTGCCTGTTATGTTTTTATATTGCCAACAAATGGTTATGGTATCAAGTCAAGTCATTTTTCTTCATTTAGTCATGCAAGTCACAACTCCTTAAATTTGCGACTCGAGTCAGACCTGAGTCAAGTCATGTAACTCGAGTACCCTACCTCTGCAGAATTAATATATGAACTATAGTCATATAGTATGAATTAACCCCTTCACGCACCCATTCGGGAAGGGAGTTTATTTATAATGTAAGTGATCATGAATTATTGTAAATTACAATGGCCTGAATGCAGGCGGTTGTGTAAAATGATTGGGAGCCCGTAAGGGGAGGGGCATAATTATAAGTTTGGCCATCTAAATAGCAAGCGCACTAAATATATAGATGTTATGTCTAGGTTGTAAAACCTTCCAAATGTGCTTTGAGAAGACCATCCTGCTCCAAAACATATGTCTTGTAAAGAAACACTGTTTGTCCATGCCCATGAGGAAGCCATGCCTCTAATTGAGTGTGCTTTAACAACAATTGGGCAAATCTTACACTGCGACTCGTAAGCCAGGGCAATCATATCAACAATCCAGTGAGAAATTCTTTGTTTGTAGATGGACATTCCTTTTGTGTCCTCCATAGCACACAAAGAGCTGATCAGACAGTCTGAACTGGCAGGTGTGCTCAGCGTATGCGTGTATAGCCCACACGGGCATAACAAATGCAAGGATTGTTCCTCATCTGAATTAAATGGAGGAGGTAAGAAAGCTTGAATGTGAACCACCTGCACTCTGAAGGGTGTGGTTAGAACCTTAGGCACATAGCCTTTCTGGGTTTGACAGTGGCTTTTGAAAGACTGGGGCCAACAGAAGGAACCGTGGAAGACAGAACACCATTGAAACGGGGCGGCCGATGTGGATATTGGATCGTATAACCATGTTTGATGGTTTGATGGCACCCAGTCGGAATGCCAGTTTGAGCTCACCACACGTGTCCGCGTATCGAGACAAAGGGCAATTTGGTATGTTCATAACATGATACAATGCGCTGCTCACCATTGGGAAGCGGTTGTGCATAATGTGAAGCTTTGAAGTGGGAAAGACCTTAACTGAAAAAGTGTGAGCATCTCGTGCATGTGCAAAGAGCGCTGTAATCTTTTTTCAATCTTTGTAAGTCATTACAAGATATTATGTGGCACTCACCATTGGGAAGCGGTTGTGAAAAATATGTGGGCTTTGAAGTGAGAAAGCCCTTTATTGAAAAAGTGTGAGCATCTTGTGCGAGAGCTGTCCTCTTTTTGCAATCTTTGTATATTCATAATGATATAATGCGGCACTCACCATTGGGAAGTGGTTTCGCATAATGTGCTAACTTTATTGCATGTGATTAATATGAGACACAAAAAACAACATGTTGAACAACATTTTGAACAACAATATTCCTTTCCCGACAAACAACAGTGGGGAAGAGGGGAACAGTTTAGAATAGAAGAATAGAAAACTTTATTGTCATTGTCACATGTACAACGAAAAGATTTTAAAGTGCTGACCAGCCAGTGCATCATTCCTAATATAATTTTTAAAAAACAGTAAATAAATAGTATCTAAAAGAAGAATAAAGCAGCCTGAACAGGCATTCATATACACATACACAGTCACACTTATTGTACCAATCCTGCAATCAGTTCAGTTCACTTTAGCAGCGTTAATTAAAGTTATTGCAGATGGGTAAAAACTGTTTTTGAGTCTATTAGTTTTTGCCCTGATGGATCTGTACCGTCTGCCTGACGGTAACAGTTTGAACAGGGGGTGGCCTGGGTGAGAGGTGTCATTTAAAATGTTCTGTATTTTTTTAAAGCAGCGGGAACTGTATAGTTCTACCAGTGTGAGGAGAGGGCAGCCAGAGATTTTCTGTGCGGTGTTGATGACCCTCTGGAGCGCTTTCCTGTGAGAGACTGTGCAGCTGGTGTACCACACGCACATGCAGTATGTCAGCAAGCTCTCTATGGAGGCTTGATAGAAGGACACCAGCAACCTCTGTGTGATGTTGTTCCTCCTGAGTACTCTCAGGAAATAAAGTCTCTGCTGGGCCTTTTTTATTAGCTCAGAGGTATTCTTGCTCCAGGTTAAACCCTCCTCAATGTGGACTCCCAGGAAGCTGAAGTCTGCCACCCACTCCACACAGTCCCCGTTGATAATAAGTGGTTGAATGATTGTTTTCTTTTTCCTGTAATCTATAATGAGCTCCTTGGTCTATGCGGTGTTCAGAAGCAGATTGTTATCGCTGCACCACACTGTCAGCCGCTCCACCTCATCCCTGTAGGCAGACTCGTTCCCCCCAGAAATGAGCCCCACCACTATGGTGTCATCAGCAAATTTAACCATGGTGTTGCCGTGGTGGGTTTGGGTACAGTCATATGTATATAGGGAATAGAGCAAGGGGCTCAGCACACAGCCCTGGGGGGAGCCGGTGCTGAGGCTTAAGGCCGTAGATGTGTGATTACCCACTCTGACCCTCTGTCTACGCCCAGAGAGGAAGCTGTTGATCCATGTTCAGGTGGTGTGTGGCAGGCCCAGGTCCCTCAATTTGGCCACTAGTTTGTGTGGGAGGATGGTATTAAATGCTGAGCTATAATCCACAAAGAGCATCCGCACATAGCTCCCCTGCTGCTCCAGATGGGACAGTGCAGTATGGAGGGCTGTGGTTACTGGCGTCCTCTGTGGATCTGTTCAGCTCTGTAGGCAAACTGGTTGGGGTCAAGGCCTCGGGGCAAGAGTGCTGTGATGTGCCTCCGGACCAGTTTTTCGAAGCACTTCATCACCACAGGTGTGAGTGCAACTGGCCGATAGTCGTTGGGACTGGAAATATGGGGTTTCTTGGGTAGGGGGACTATGGTGGAGGACTTCAAACAGGGTGGGACAGTGGATTGGGCCAGGGACTGGTTGAAAATCCTGGTAAAGACTCCAGCCAGCTGGTCAGCACAGTCCCTCAGCACTCGCCCCGGAACGCCATCAGGCCCTGTAGCCTTCCTTGGGTTGATGGCCCGCAGTGTGCGCCTCACCTCATGCTCCTCCACTGTGCAACTTAAGCTGCTGTGAGCTGTGAGGAGTGGTGTGGCTGTCTCTGGTGGTGTCACCTCAAAACGGGCAAAAAAGAGGTTCAACTCCTCTGCCAACGAGATGTCACCTTCAGCAGCTCCGAGTTTGGCCCTGTAGTTGGTCAGGTGCTGGACTCCCTGCCACACCTGCCTGCTGTTGTTGCTGCCCAGGTGTTCCTCAATCCTCCTCCTGTAGTTCGATTTTGCCTCTCTGATGCCTCTCTTTAGGTTAGATCGGGCCGTGCTGTAGAGAGCCCTGTCTCTGGATTTGAAGGCGATGTTTCTCTCCTTTACCCACTGCTGGACTTCCCGGGTCATCCATGGCTTCTGGTTGGGGTAGACCCGGATCTGTTTGTCCACTGTGACAGTATCCATGCAATTCCTAATGTAGCATAATACACTGTCCGTGAACACCTCCAGGTCCTGATGTTCAAAGATGTCCCGCACACAAAGAGCTGATTATTGTGTGTCAGGAGCGCTTTGCTGCATGGGGGGGTTACCTGTTGGCAGGGCTTGCGCTGAGGCGGCTGGCTTCATTTGGGCCACAGCTTGCGTGGCTTTACCAGCGGCTCAGTGGCAACATTTGGCGGTGCTGAGGCAGCTGGTGTGGGGTTTTTAGCCGGGCGCTGGACTGAGGCAAAGCGTGACCGAGCCGGTTGTGATGAAATACTGCTCCATTTTGGCATAACATTACTCATAGTCTGACATTTTTGCGGAGTCATGACGTAACACTCAGCAATTCTATTCTCAGAACCTCTGAAAAGGCCGTCTGGAGACACTGGAGCATCAAATAGAGCTTCTTTTCTAGTGTCATGCATTTCCACAAGGGTCAGCCAGACATGACAATCCAAAAACACCAGGTTGCTCATTGACTTGCCAAAGGCCTGTGCAGTGACTTTCGTGGCTTGCAAAGCTAAGTCCGTAGTGGTACAGAGCTCGTTGAATGTCTCTTGATTGTAGCATTGCTTGTCCATTTGTTTGAGGAGCTTAGCTTGGAAAACATGGAGCACCATCATAGCGGTGATTGCTGAACCAATTTGACCCTCCGCTGAGTCTGCTCTTCCAGCAAGTGCAGAGATGTGCCATTACCGCCTCTTTCGGGGTGGGTGGGGGGTAGTTGGGCATAACCGTTTTCTTCCCCATGATCCACATTAGAGAGGACGCAATTGCTGCATGGGCAAGCTGAATAGGATTTTGACAGTTTGTTATTAACTTCAGGGAAGAATGGGGCAGATCTACGGGAAGTGGTCACTTGATGGAGTCTGGACTGCAGGAACCAGTCATCAAGGTGAGATTGTATAGGTTCCTCTGGAGGAGACCACACGATATCAAGCTCTTCGACCACCCTTGAAAGGACACGAAGCATCTCCTTGTCAGTGGCGCATACACACTCCTCACCCTCGCTGGGGGAAGGGCCAGTAGCGTCATCCACTGACCACTCGCCTGATGCAGCGAGAAACATGACATCATCATCAACCAAAGCATCAGAACCGCAGAACGAAATGAGGCCCTCACAGTGAGAGCTCCATGAGAGCTGACTCTGCATGGGTGCGGCACAGACATTGAATCCAGCTCTCATGCTGATCTGATGGCAGGATGTGGCTCTCGATCAAGGAAGCCTTACAAAACGACATCTTTAAAAAGACGCGAACACGTAAGCGTCTCTTATATATATATATATATATATTCACGTTGCTGTGAAGATCTCGCCCGCTGACTCATGTAGTTGACAGCAAAGCAGTAGAGGGAGGAAGAAAAAAATTCTGAGAAATGGTGTTTGCGCACCTGCTTTTATAGCAGACAGCTTCGCTCCTAAAAAGGTGGGGCTCAAACATCATAGCCAATATTATAATATTGCCGTTATTGTAGAGAGGTTTCAACTAGCTCATGTGGAAGGACACTCCCCATATGCGTTAGCACGTAATGTTAAGTTTACGGAGTCGTAAGGGAACGTGCCGGATCACCACTTATTTTAACACACACAACTGAAAATTACTGCTCAAGAACTGGCAATGTCCCCAAAACCCCTGCACACGATGGAGAAATCAACTCCAACCACATATGCCTTAACGAGGCGAGGAAGGAGTCGTGGAAGCTGGGGCCGAGGAAGGCTTGAAGTTGTCCACTGTGGGAGGAGATTCAAAGTCCTCATCCTCCACACCAACAGTGAATGCCGCAAAGTTTTAGCGCAACCTCCACGATGTTACACACCGTCCAGTGAGGACCCGCCGGAGGCATCCAATCCTTCAGCACACTATTCAGACCTGCTTCTGAAGAAATAGACTAGAGGGTGGTCCTCATAGTGCACCAAATTGGCAAGATGGAGAAACACACGCACGTGATACTCAACAGGATCCTTGTTCGAGGAGGAGGATTTGAACGGATAGTATATACATTTTTTAGGTCAGTCTTTCTGTAACGTTTGGTGCCCAAGGAGTGGAAGAGAGGAGAAGTAGGAGTAGAATCTTTCAAACTTTAATCATAAACACTTTGCTGGAGTGGAAACAAACGCTGGAGTGGAAACAAACATAACAACTCAAACATTACCGTTCAAGGACTGACAACTAGTGATCTTCTTCTTCTTGTTAATGGCCGTTCACTCTTTAGGAGTATTACCGCCTCCTACTGTATAGCTTACATGGGTGATGCAACTGTATTTAAAAAAAAAATGTTTTATTATTATTATTATTATTATTCACACACATATATATACTACCCTATATACATATATGCATATATACATACATGAGGATGTAATACCCCACCCACGCCAGAGGATCAGAGCCCACGCTTCAGCTGGCGCTGCGTGTTCAGCTCCTCCAGTTTCCACGCTGGGCTCCTCAACCACCAGGATGGGCAGAAGCACCACAATCCCCATACATTATATTCTGTGCTCTAGTCCTGTATTCTTTAAAAAGGTTAAAAAATGCCCTATATGTCTGAGAATCTCTCAAACCCTTTCCCAAGACGTCCGTGAGATTTACTGGTCTGTCCTTTATATTATTAAAAAGACTACTGCGTTGAACATCATATATATTACATTTAAAAAATACATGCTCTAAAGTTTCTAAAACATCACATTCATCACACATACCATTTTCATGCTTCCCCATTATTACAAATGTTGAATTTAATCCTGTGTGTCCCAGTTTTAATCTAGAAATCATTACTTCTTCCTTTCTATACCTTCCATAAAATTGTTATTTTCCTACTAATTTTGAAATATTATAATACCATCTCCCTGTGCTGCTATTTTCCCATCTTTGTTGCCATAAATGTACTAGTTTCTTTTTAATCACTTTAATATCCACCAAGTTTTAAGTTTAACTTATCAGCTATTTAATCCCTGCTATCCCAATGTGTGCCGGTATCCAACAAAAGTATACTGTTATCTGTATCTGAACAAATTACAGTCCTAATTGGTTTAGTCTGTTCAATCCATTGTAGCCCTACTATTATAGCAATTAATTATGTTGAAAATACAGACAATTTATCAGTTATTCTAAGACTTATTTTTGTTTTAAAACTCGGAATATATACACTCCTATACCATCTTTTTCATTAAATGGATCTTTAGATCCATCTGTAAACATCTGCATAAACGAGTAAACATTTTCTCTCATAAACACATTGATTTCATTACTACTATTATAACCTTCTTCTGCTTTTTCCCAGGCCTCTAATAATCTCATTTCAACAATAGGTTCAGGAAATTTCCATACTGGCACATCATGTAATGGCATATTAGGGCAGATAAATTCATTCTCCAGACAACAATCCTTGACCCACTGTTCATACTTCCATCCAAAGATATTTCCTCCATTATTTTTATATTCCCAGCAATCTTTTAAAACGATGTGTGTGCAATGATTGTTGTCACTTCCTTGGAAGTTAACCCAATACATAATAGTTAGTTTTTCACTTCTTAAGTCTAATGGCATCTCCCCCATTTCAACCCTGATGGCATCTAAAGGGGTTGATCTTATTGCTCCACAACAGATTCTAAGTGCTCTAGACTGTAAATTATCCAATTTATTCAATTCTGATTTAGATGCAGCCTCATACACTGCACATCCATAGTCTATACAAGAACGTATTAAAGCCTCATATACATGTAACAGTGAACTCTTGGTGGCTTCCCATTCATACTTGGCTATTGAATACATACAATTTATTATACCTTTACATTTGTTTTCAATTTTCTTAATATGTCTCTTCCATGTTAATTTCTCATCAAAGATTAATCCAAGATACTTATAAAAAAAAAGATACACTCTTTCTAGTGGTTGATCATATAATTTCAGAATCATTTGTTCCATTTTCTTTTTCTTTGTAAAAATCATATACGGAGTCTTTGATACTGAACATTTTAATCCCCAATCTATTGACCATTCTTCAAAGTCACTTATTGTTTCTTGTATTCCTTTAGCTACATTTCTTAAATTCCTACCTCTTTTCCATACTGCTCCATCCTCAGCATATAATGCCTTTCCAATATTTGGATTAACCTTTTCATATGTATAATTAATCATTAAATTAAATAAAATTGGACTGATGACACTTCCTTGTGGAAGTGCTGACATTTCATCCCCTATTCTTACCTGGAATGTACATTCAAATAGGAAATCTAATATCCAGTTGTTAGGGGTATAACAGTTGTGACCCGGACCAGATATGGAGAAAGAAGACCAGGAGATGAGAAGTTCAATTAAAGAATCAAAAATTTACTGAAGTATAGTCTGCAGTGAAATTGGTAGAGCCAGCGGCAAAGTCTCACGAGGAGATCGAAAGCCAACTCGTACCTTACACAAAATCTTACATCAATTATACCATTTGCAAGGACGTACATTCCAATATTTTACTCCTGATTGGCTAAAAGACCATAAAGTCACAACATATAGACAGCTATGCGGCCTATCAACATTAATCAGTGCACTTGTCGTCCGAGCCCAAGATTTACATCTGAAGTGACCTCGCAGATGGTCTCGGGCGTCTTCGAGTCGGCCTGGTGTGCATCCCTGGGTTCAAAACCTGGGTAGAAGGTCAAACGCACACACAAAACACTGACGAACGACAGTTCTTCTCTGGGCACAAGAGAGCCAGACACAACATTATCAGGCCATTTAAACCAAAACAGAGAGATAAAATATTCACTCCTCGGGCAGAGGAGAGGGGTAGAAATAACATACCATTTAAACCAAAACAGAGAGATAAAATATTCACTCCTCGGGCAGAGGAGAGGGGTAGAAATAACATACATTATCCCCAAAAGACCTTCAGCCTACGTGCAGGACAGAGAGAAAGTCTCTGGAATGTTCCTAAAAGAGACTAGTTAGCATTCAACACACATATGATTCAAAGTATATTTCAGTTATGCATAAGTAAATAGAATTGATTATGTGATCATGCATATAGTTAATTCATCACTTTATTAAAGAAGTTAAGCAACAGAATACAGATAGATATTGATATAAAAGGATATATATATATATATATGTATTGATATATCTGAAGAGACAAGGGATTTTGACCCTCACCCTTCAGTCCCCCGTTTTAGACCAATGTGGGGTCCAATACCGCCACGTCTGGTCTACCAAGTGAGGTCACTACGGAAGGTGGAGTGGTAACGCATGCTTCCCTGACGGGTCACACTTGTCTCTTCGCCTCATTGTGGACATGCGAAGGCGAAGGCGAAGGCTCTCCCACCTTCCACTCACAACAGGGCATGGATGTTATCCTTCTTAAGTTTCTCTTTCAAGCGTGTCGTCAGTTTTCTCAGTCGGTTCTCCTCCTCGGAAGGGTTCAAGTTACTGCAAGCAGACCTGCATACATAAGAAAAACAGAAACGAACACACATCCATACACACAGACAGAGGACACCCACTCCCAAAAGAGCTCCAAAAGCATATAACACATATTTAACAGCTCCCATGACCAAATCCTCTGACGCTAGCCACAAACTCCTCCCAAGCTTCCTCCACATATTCCTCCACTGTTTCCGTCATGTCAGTAAATATTGCTCCTACCGAAAAAACCAAAACCAATGCTACTGCTATAGCAGACGGAGGTTCGAATCAGTATACCATGGAGTGCCCTTAGATTTAAGCCATACAGAATTCAAATACTCATAACCTGCAAATGGATCATTAGTTTTTATCTGTTCCAGAAATGCAGTGATACTTTTCTGCCGAGCTGTTTACGCCTTCAACCGAGGAAAATATTCAGTCTTCTGCTTCAACTCTGCAACACAAAGAGACAGCTCTGCTTCGTTAGCTTTCTTACTCTTATCAACTGGACGCCATGCAGGACCCATGGGGTGTGTCAACCTGTGTTTAGCACAGTCCTCTGATGGAGCCTTAGACTCTAGATCTCTGATTTCCTGTACTGAAGGAATTGGACTCAGAAATTGTCTAAATTGTTTTGCCCTGTCAAACCACTCATCTCCAATAGCTACATCGGACAACTGAGGCCACATCCTCACCTGAAATGATTTATAATTGTCCCACAACAGCTCCTCATACTTTAAAGGTACCCGACTAGTCTTTGCTCGAGTGTACATCATTTCAATATTCAGTTTAAACACTTGCAAGTGCATCCATGCTGTCACATTATAAGCCATCGATGTAGGATTATAACATTTATCTTCAAGGTAATCATGCAAGTGATCCATGTTGAAAAAAGTTCTGTTAGCAAGGTTCCTAGCAAACTCATACTGGTGCAACACATCAGAAAAACTAGCCCAAGTGTAACCTGACTTAACAAAAGAAGCATTACACACCTCCCAGGGTATCTCCATCATCTTCACACCGGTGAGCTTCTCAGAAATTTCTCTACATTTATCAACATCTCCAGGAGGAAACATCTTAACAAACCACTGTTGAATTTCTTTACCTAAACAACGCTCAACATGTGCAGTCTCCTTCCAAGGGTCATCGAATCTAGTGTACCTGGGCCAAGAGAGGGACAAAGCATTAATAACAGGCAAACCATTTTTACTGCCATTCAGATCGAACTTGTCCTTGTCAGTTTTATCTATCCGTCCTAACCTATCACAGACTGCACCGTAAGCCCTATTAGTGTCCCATCAGATCATGTGGCATTTAGTTGGGACTAACACTCCCCATCTCATCAAATCCTTATCATTTATTGCTGTTTGATACTCATCAGATCCCGGTTCTTCTCTAATCACAATATTGCTGTATATATAGCTTTGGGCTACATCTTTAACGACTTTGTTGTAACCAAGTTCATTCTTAGCTTTGGGAAGATAGTATGACATGATGTGGTGAGGATCAGGAGCACTTGGGTATAACGGAAGTTTCAATGCTTTTCCACCTAAAATCATGTGGGAGTCATTCACATCTGCTACCTGACGCCTCCTTCGTTCTGCTCTACTCTCACCTTTTCTAGATTTTAACAAATATCGATTAACCATATCCATTCGTATAGAGCATGCACTCATGTTTTTATGAGCTATGTGGTCAGGGATCCAGCTCATTGAACTGAAATCTCCTTCAAACAGGTCAACGCCTCCACTCCTCATCCACCGACCTTTTTGCATAATGAGGATAGTATCGGGATAATTTGGGGAGTGACCAAGCCAATAGGTCACTGTCTCATTTCCGTCCAGACGATAACAACGATCATTTACCTTTTGGTACATGGTCGGAATTAAATTTAGACCCTCAGTTGAATTTAGACATGGGTATTGTACCCATGATGGACGGTTATCGATCTCCTCACAATCCCAATGAGTTGAAAACGCATGGAATCTCCCTGTCCAAATTGAAATTTGAACCCACATCAAAAATGATAAAGCGATCAGAATTAAAAATACCAACGAGAGCGGAAGTACCAATCGGATGAAAGCTCGTTTCACTTTCAGTCGTCTCTCACTACGCACTTCTTCTTGAAGAATTAGCAGCTTCAGTATGTCGTTGGATTCAGCCATCTGTAATGATAAAACATTTGTTCTAGAATTCTAGAATTTTAACATACACGACAGACATTTAATGATCCCGAGGTAGTAAGTTGTTACACTTTTCAAGTGGTAAGTTGTTACACTTTTCAATACCACCTGATAAGGCCCATCAAATTTCGGACCTAAGGGGGAAACTATCTCCTGCTGTAACATTACATTGTCACCTATTTCAGGCAAAGCAGGCATGTCTTTTTGCTCAACATTATCTCGATCTGCTTGTCGTGTGCTAACACTAACCCGTGTGTCTCGCAGACTGTCATCCAAAGCTTTCAGATAATTTTGTAAAGCATCTTTCAAAGGCCCGGATGGTCCCTCATGTTGCAAGGGGGCATCCCAGGGCAGCCGCATGTAGCGACCTGTCATTACCTCAAAAGGGCTGAGCTGTGTAGTCTTGTTAGGGCTGGCACTCATGCTTAACAAAATCGCTGGGACAGCCGCATGCCACCCTTTCCCCCACTCCAACAATCTCTTTCTCAATGAAGTTTTAAGCGTCACGATTAGTGCGTTCAATAGATCTGCTAGATTGGGGCCTAAATGGAATGTGAAAGTGTTGCCTCACCCCCATCAATTTCATGACATTTTTCATCACCTTCCCAGTAAAATGTGTACCCTGATCTGAATCAATTTGTAAGGGCAAACCCCATCTTGGGAAAACTTAATTCAACATAATCTTGGCGGTTGCATCTGCGGTGCAGTTTCTCAGTGGAAATGCCTCAACCCATCTGGAAAACAGATCAACAATCATTAGAATGTATGTAAAACCTCCACTAGGGGGCAGTGGACCTATGAAATCAATTTGGAGGTGTGTCCACGGCCCTTGAGGTCCAGGGGCATGTCCTAAGGGAATTTTCAGCTTAGAAGAAGAATTAACCTTAAGGCATACTAGACATCTCTTACAAAAATCATTGCAAGAAGCCCTCAGTCGGGGCCACCACCAGGTTTTGGAAATCATTGCATGTAGATTTTTCAGGACCTGCATGTGCCAAACCATGATACAAAGACATTAGTTCAGTTCTAGCAGAAACATACTGGCGGCAGTAATTCAAAAGACCCATTACTTGCCTTAGACCAGTAACCGTGTTTGGTTTTGGAAGTTCAATGATAGCTTTAACTCGTTCAGGAGTGATGCGTCTGCCGTGCACACCCACAATTTGCCCCAAATAAGTCACTTCAGGCAGTGCTAGCTGTGCTTTCTTCAAGTTCACTTTGAATCCCCGTTTTGGAGGGCATTCAAAACAGTCTGTACAGCAGTCAAATGTTTGAACTTGGTTGGACTAGCAATTAAAATGTCATCCACATATTGTAGGACAACAGATCCGTCATATTCAATTTGTTTTCTTACCGGATCGATGAAGGATGCTAGTACCTGATGAAATAGTGTGGGTGAGTTGCAGAAACCTTGTGGCAAATGACTCCATGTCCATTGGCGACCCCTGCTGGTGAAAGCAAATCTGCCTTGGTCCTCCTTGGCTAGGGGACAAGTCCAAAACCATTAGAAATGTCTAAAGCAGTAAAAAGACAATGTTCAGATCCTATCTCGTGTAGGATAGTTGCAGGGTTGGCCACCAGAGGGTGCATTTTCTCAGACACTGAATTCAGAGAAGTGTAATCAGTGGTCAACGCCAGCTCCCATCCGGCTTTTGACAGGCCACATGGGAGAGTTAGTGGGAGAGGAGCAGGGAATCACAATCCCCGTTTGCATAGTTCATCTACAACAGTGTCAGCCCCTCTCGAGCCTCATTTTTCAAAGGATATTGTCTTCTGGCTTCATGCAAAGGACCTGGGATGCTCAGTGGCTGAATCTGTGCTAAACCACAATCATATTTATCTTTTGCCCATACATCAGGAAATTTGGAAATTATAAACTTCCACTCAGGGCGAGTTTCAGTTAGACTAGCAGGTTCAGCCACTGCACATCTCTGCTCATGGTGGGGGCCACTCTGAGATAAGCGAATTGTTTCATTGCAGCCAAGCACTAGCTTATCTTGAGAAAGCAAAACATCAGCTTCGAGTTCTTTCAGAATGTCAACACCGATTAGAGTCCCTACAGTATTTTTCCCTACCCAAAATTCAGTCCAACAGACTTTTTCAGAGTTAGAAATGGTTAGAGGGATATGAACAGATTTATTATATACATTTGTGCCATTTAGACCTTCTATATACAAAGTTTCAGAAGTGATCTCAAGATCGAGATCATTAATTGAAACAGTCACGCCTATGTCAATCAAAATAAGGCATTGCCGGCCTCCTAACAACGCATGTATGAATGGGCGGGTGTCTGCATAATTACATGAACCGGAGGCCGCTGACCCCTATTCGTCCCCTATCAGCTGCCTCAGCTTTTTGAGCTCAGCTGTAGTCAAAGAGTTAAGCTTCGGAGCATCACTGTTGACAGAAACATCATTTTTAGGACCTTCCTTTTTCTCATTTCTGTGATTTTTTTTGTTTACCACTACGACAATGTCTAGCAATGTGGCCCTCTCTGTTACAATTTCTGCATCTGGCAACAGGCTTGGTACAATCTCTAGAGGTATGACCTCTCTCGTCACAATTATAGCAGGTTATGTTATTGCGGGGACTCATTTCCACTTCAACTGACACAGCAGATACTTTACCCACATTAACATCATCATCACGTGTTTGCAAACGGCTCCAGCTTACAGAGCACCAACGAAGCAAATCCTCCCAATATCTGATGTCAATGGCACTGTTCAACAACATGTCTCATTTTTCACAGCATTTTCTGCCTTCTCACAAACAGCCTCGAAACCCTTACTCAAACTACACAGATCACAGCCGACTTCCTGCCCAATAATTTTTGCCACTCTATCACGCTGGGCAATCAAACTACACCATCCGTCCATCATATTTGGAATTGCCTTTTCATGGCTTAAAGGTATACCACCCAGTTTACAAATCCATGAATAGGCAAACACAGATAGATATTTGGCCCTATCAGCGTCTTTTTTGTTCTGCAGCCAGTCAATCTGCTGCATGACGTTCCAATCAGAATCAAACCCCTGACTGACCATTTTCTTAATGAGCTGTGCACATTTCTTTGATTTGAGCTCGTCAGAGCAGAGCTGTTTACAGCGTGTGCCCTCCTCGTTTTGGTCAGAACTACTCATAAAATTCCCTTTATCAGTCATTTTTCTTGGTCACAGTTGAAAATCACTACCGAAAAGATTTTAGCAGCAAATATTTTACGTGGATAAATTAACTATAGCAGCAACAATACTGGATTTCTACACAATACACCACAAAGTATTCTTCACAAACATCCTGGTCACATATACTGATCCATACCAATTCGGGTCATAAATTATTCATTTACTTGGGACCGCTCCTGATGCATCCCTGGAAAACAATCCCTATTGTATTTTATTTTATTTTATACCTAATATCTGAATCCCTAACTGCCTGATTCACTAAGCTCGGGGTACCCCTATCTGAGGTGGAAGAGATTGAGCAGGTTTACGGTGCCACTGGACCTCCCGTCCAGGGACGCACTCTGCCGGGGTGGTGCTACACCAATGCCCACCTTGGCCCCCCACAGAGCACGCTTCACTTGCGCTGTTTGCTGTTTTAACCCTTAACAGCTCTCTCAGCGACTTCTTATACTTTCAATAGTATAATTAAATTACTCTTCACTCGCCTCGTCGGAGTGAAGCTCTCCCGCTCCCCTTCAAAATCTCTTCCAGTCAGACAGCCCTAACAATTAATAAAAGCTTCCTACCTTGTTTGCTGATTTGCCAGAGATGTCACCACGGAGTGATTGCCCGCATTCTCCACCAAACTGTTAGGGGTATAACAGTCATGACCCAGACCAGATATGGAGAAACAAGACCAGGAGTCGAGAAGTGCAATTAAAGAATCAAAAATTTACTGAAGTATAGTCTGCAGTGAAATTGGTAGAGCCAGCGGCAAAGTCTCACGAGGAGATCGAAAGCCAACTCGTACCTTACACAAAATCTTACATCAATTATACCATTTGCAAGGACGTACATTCCATTATTTTACTCCTGATTGGCTAAAAGACCATAAAGTCACAACATATAGACAGCTATGCGGCCTATCAACATTAATCAGCGCACTTGTCGTCCGAGCCCGAGATTTACATCTGAAGTGACCTCGCAGATGGTCGCGGGGCGTCTTCGAGTCGGCCTGGTGTGCATCCCTGGGTTCAAAACCTGGGTAGAAGGTCAAACGCACACACAAAACACTGACGAACGACAGTTCTTCTCTGGGCACAAGAGAGCCAGACACAACGTTATCAGGCCATTTAAACCAAAACAGAGAGATAAAATATTCACTCCTCGGGCAGAGGAGAGGGGTAGAAATAACATACATTTCGTCCCTAAAGAAATAATAAGAGAAAATCACACTTCTACTATTCAGGTATTATTACATAGGACTTTAAATCATATAATTAGTCATGGAAAGGTAACAATCAAACACAGAATACATCTGGAACCTATGTTTAACGCATTCTCCCAGAGCATTACAGATAAGCTTATCCCCAAAAGACCTTCAGCCTACGTGCAGGACAGAGAGAAATTCTCTGGAATGTTCCTAAAAGAGACTAGTTAGTATTCAACACACATATGATTCAAAGTATATTTCAGTTATGCATAAGAAAATAGAACTGATTATGTGATCATGCATATAGTTAATTCATCACTTTATTAAAGAAGTTAAGCAACAGAATACAGATAGATATTGATATAAAAGGATATATATATATATATATATATATATATATATATATATATATATATATATATATATATATATATATATATATATATATATATGTATTGATATATCTGAAGAGACAAGGGATTTTGACCCTCACCCTTCACAGTTATACATTTTCCCCCCATTCCAAGTTTATTTAATTTAATTAAAAGTCCTTCCCTCTATAAAGTGTGGTTTTTCAATATCAAAGAAAACTGCAACAAGATATTCTTTCATTAGAAGTGCTTTCTTTGCACCATTTTCAAATAAGATCAGAGCATCCATTGTAGATCTCTTTTTCCTAAAACCACTCTGATCTGGTGATAATATTAAATTTTTCTCCAAAACGTAATTCAACCTTCTTACTTTGCACAATGTAGATGTGAGTGCAATTGGTCTATAGCTGTTAGATTTTGTTGCATCTTTCCCAGGTTTAGCTATTGGTATCACTATTGCACTTTTCCAATCTTTAGGTAAAGTAATTCATTCCGTACATGATTATATAAATTCAATAATGCTTTAATGGCTATCTCTGGTAAGTTTTTTAACACACTGTATCTGATCATGTCTCTTCCTGGTGTTGTATTCTTTGAATTGTTAATAGCTTTTTTTAACTCAAAATAATTAAAATCTTCATCCATATTGCTATCTACTCCTTGTTTTTTCATACGGACATTCTTATATATTTTGCTTATTTCTTGTCTTCTTTTTAAAAACGTATCATCCAAGTTTTCAGTACTGTGGATTTTAGCAAAGGTTGTAGCTAAGACTTCTGCTTTTTCCTTATTTTTAATGGCCATTTTCCCTTTCTCTTCTATTACAGGGATCTGCTTATAGTTATTAATACCATTCATTTTCCTAATCATTCTCCAAACCACATGCATTTCAGTCTCTCTCCCAGTTGTTCTGCAGAACTCTTGCCACGTTTTTCATTTAGCATTTTTAATTACCTTCTTACAATTGCCCTTTTCTTCTGATACTCTACGATTGTATCTTGATTTATTAATCTTTTTAAACTTCGAAATGCCTTATTTCTTTCTCTAATTGCCACTGTGCATTCTTCTGACCACCATGGTACTCTTTTCTTTTTCTTTCCATTATCTCTTATTAAAGGAATAGACTGTTTTGCTGCAAAACAGTCTGCCTCTTGAGCCTCCCACGGCTCCGCCCCCTGAGCCTCCAGAGTTTTCCATGGTTCCGCCTCCCTCTGCTCTGCCTTCTGAGCCTCCCTCAGTTCTGCCTCCTGAGTCTCCCTTGGCTCTGCCCCCTGAGCCAGTTTTGAGTGTACTGACTGGCACATGTTCAGGGAGGCTGCAACATATGGCGATTCTACCAACTTGGAGGAATACACAGCATCAGTGACCAGCTACATCAGCAAGTGCATTGATGATGTCACTTTCTCCAAGACCATCACCACACGCTCCAACCAGAAGCCGTGGATGACTGCGGAGGTGCGCACGCTGCTGAGGTCCCGAGACTCCGCCTTCAGAGCAGGCGATAAGGCAGCCCTAAGAACAGCTAGGGCCAAACTGTCACGGGCAATCAGAGAGGCAAAGCGCGCACACGCCCAGAGAATCCACAGTCACTTCCAGGACAGCGGTGACACGCGGCGCATGTGGCAGGGCATCCAGGCCATCACCAACTACAGGGCAACATCAGTTGCCTGTGACAAAGATGCCTCCCTTCCAGATGCGCTGAACGACTTCTACGCCGGGTTTGAAGTGCAGAACGACGTGATGGCGAGGAAGTCCACCCCTCCTCCCAACGACCAGGTGCTCTGTCTTACCACGGCAGATGTGAGGAAAACTCTACGTAGAGTCAACCCACGGAAGGCTGCTGGACCAGACAACATTCCTGGCAGAGTGCTCAGAGGATGTGCAGACCAGCTAGCAGATGTTCTTACCGACATCTTCAACATCTCTCTGAGCAGCGCCGTTGTTCCAACGTGCTTCAAGGCCACCACCATCATCCCCATGCCAAAGAAGTCTTCAGTGTCCTGCCTCAACGACTACCGTCCCGTCGCGACTTACACCCATCATCATGAAGTGCTTCGAGAGGCTCGCCATGAGACAGATTAAGACCCAGCTGCCCCCTCACTAGACCCACTGCAGTTTGCGTGATCGCTCAAACCGCTCAACGGACGATGCAATCACCACAACCCTCCATCTGGCCCTCACCCACCTAGACAATAAGGACTCATACGCTCGAATGCTGTTCATAGATTTCAGCTCAGCATTCAACACAATCATTCCCCAGCACCTGATTGGAAAGCTGAACCTGCTGGGCCTGGACACCTCCCTCTGCAACTGGATCCTGGACTTCCTGACTGGGAGACCTCAGTCAGTCCGGATCGGGAACAGCATCTCCACCACCACCACACTGAGCACTGGGGCCCCCAGGGCTGTGTGCTCAGTCCACTGCTGTTCACTCTGCTGACTCACGACTGTGCAGCAATGCACAGCTCGAATCACATCATCAAGTTCGCCGATGACACGACCGTGGTGGGTCTCATCAGCAAGAACAACGAGTCGGCATACAGAGAGGAGGTGCAGCGGCTGACGAACTGGTGTAGAGCCAACAACCTGTCCCTGAATGTCGACAAAACAAAAGAGATGGTTGTTGACTTTAGGAGAGCACAAGGTGAACACACTCCGCTGAACATCGATGGCTCCTCTGTGGAGATCATCAAGAGCACCAAATTCCTTGGTGTTCACCTGGCGGAGAACCTCACCTGGTCCCTCAACACCAGCTCTATCACCAAGAAAGCCCAGCAGCGTCTCTACTTTCTTCGAAGGCTGAGGAAAGCACATCTCCCAACCCCCATCCTCACTACATTCTATAGAGGGACTATTGAGAGCATCCTGAGCAGCTGCATCACTGCCTGGTTTGGGACTTGCACCGTTTCGGACCGCAAAGCCCTGCAGAGGATATTGAGGACAGCTGAGAAGATCATTGGGGTCTCTCTTCCCTCCATCAAAGACATTTACAAAAAACACTGTATCCGCAAAGCAACCAGCATTGTGGACTGACCCCACACACCCCTCACACAAACTCTTTACCCTCCTCCCGTCTGGCAAGAGGTACCGAAGCATTCGGGCCCTCACGGCCAGACTGTGTAACAGCTTCTTCCCCAAGCCATCAGACTTCTCAATACTCAGAGACTGGTTTGACACACACGTGTCCTGAGTTGCACTTTAATAACTGTCACTTTATAACTGTCTGCTACCTCAATAACTGCTATGTGCATAGAACATTATCTCATAGTATGTTATGTTTACATTTTTAGAAACTGTCATCTTTTTGCACTACTGAGTACTGGTCGGCGCTGCACTGTCTAATGTCCTGTTCATTGTCAGTAATTTGTTGTACTGTCCCGTACTTTTTGCACATGTTTGCACGTGCACTTTATATAGGTAGTTTATATAGGTATTTTATTTCGTTGTGTAGTCTCATGTGGTCCTATGTTGGTCCTTTGTTGTTTTTATGTAGCACCATGGTCCTGGAGGAACGTTGTCTCGTTTTGCTGTGTACTGTACTAACTGTATATGGTTGAAACGACAATAAAAACCACTTGACTTGACTTGAAATTGTTATGGATGTATGGTAAGGAGGAGAAGGCAGACGGGAGGTGCGGATCCAATCGCGGCTTTTATTGACAAACAAATAATAACTGAGTAAACACAAAGAAAAGTCCACGGAGGCACAAGGGGTGGACATGCAGACCAGGGAGACCGAGAGGGCAGACAGGCAGTCCACGGAGGCGCAAGGGGCAGACAGGTAGACCAGGGAGGCCGAGGGGGCAGGTAGGCAGTCTATGGGGGTGTGAGACGGGGTCAGGGTCAGGTGGCCTGGGGGGCATCCACTGGGAAGGGACAGGTTTAGGAGGCCAGGGAGGTGGCCTCAAGGCAGGAGGCGGAGCAGTCGAAGACTTGGGTGGCGGCGCTGTGGAAGGCGTAGGCGGTGAAGGCATGGAAGGCGGAGCTGAGGGAGCCACTGGAGGCGGAGCCGAGGGAGGCTCAGGAGGTGGAGCCGAGGGAGGTTCAGGAGGCGGAGCCGGGAGAGGCTCGGGAGACTCCGGAGGCGGAGCCGTGGTTGGCGGAGCCGTGGGAGGCTCAGGGGGCAGAGCCAAGGGAGACTCAGGAGGCAGAACTGAGCGAGGCTCAGAAGGCAGAGCAGAGGGAGGCGGAACCATGGAAAACTCTGGAGGCTCAGGGGGCGGAGCCGTGGGAGGCTCAAGAGGCAGAGCAGAGGGAGGCTCAGGCGGCGAAGCCGAGGAAGCCTTAGGAGGCGGAGCCAAAAGTGGCTCGGGAGGCGGAGCCCTGGAAGGCTCAGGAGGCGGAGCCGAGGAAGGCTGCGCCGTAGGAGGCTTTAGAGGTGGAGCCCTGGAAGGCTCAGGAGGCAGAGCAGAGTGAGGCTCGGTAGGTGGAGACCTGGAAGGCTCGAGAGGTGGAGCCCTGGGAGGCTCGAGAGGCAGAGCCCTGGGAGGCTCGAGAGACTTGAGAGGCGGAGCCCTGGGAGGCTCGAGAAGAGGAACCCTAGGAGGCTCGAGAGGAGGAGCCCTGGAAGACTCGAGAGGAGGAGCCCTGGGAGGCTCGAGAGGCAGAGCCCTGGGAGGCTCGAGAGACTTGAGAGGCGGAGCACTGGGAGGCTTGAGACTTGAGAGGCGAAGCCCTGGGAGGCTCGAGAGGAGGAGCCCTGGAAGACTCGAGAGGCGGAGCCCTGGGAGGCTCGAGAGACTTGAGAGGCGGAGCCCTGGGAGGCTCGGGAGGCGAAGCCCTAGAAGGCTCGAGGGGCGCTGGCTCTGGGACGGTCATGGCTACTGGCGCTGGCTCTTGGACGGTCATGGCTACTGGCGCTGGCTCAGGGGCGGCCAAGGCTACAGGCGCTGGCTCAGGGGCGGCCGAGGCTACAGGTGCTGGCTCAGGGACGGCCGAGGCTACAGGCGCTGGCTCAGGGACGGCCGAGGCTACAGGCGCTGGCTCAGGGACGGTCGAGGCTACAGGCACTGGCTCGCTGACCGGGGAAGGCAAGAGCAGGCATAAAACACTGGAAACATGGAACATCACATACAACGATCGACAAAGACTGAACAAAGAACCAGGTCAAGTCAAGTCAAGTCAAGTGGTTTTTATTGTCGTTTCAACCATATACAGTTAGTACAGTACACAGCAAAACGAGACAATGTTCCTCCAGGACCATGGTGCTACATAAAAACAACAAAGGACCAACATAGGACCACATGAGACTACACAACGAAATAAAATACCTATATATACCTATATAAAGTGCACGTGCAAACATGTGCAAAAAGTACAGGACAGTACAACAAATTACTGACAATGAACAGGACAATAGACAGTGCAGCTCCGACCAGTACTCAGTAGTGCAAAAAGATGACAGTTTCTAAAATGTAAACATAACATACTATGAGATAATGTTCTATGCACATAGCAGTTATTGAGGTAGCAGACAGTTATAAAGTGACAGTTATTAAAGTGCAACTCAGGACACGTGTGTGTCAAACCAGTCTCTGAGTATTGAGAAGTCTGATGGCTTGGGGAAGAAGCTGTTACACAGTCTGGCCGTGAGGGCCCGAATGCTTCGGTACCTCTTGCCAGACGGGAGGAGGGTAAAGAGTTTGTGTGAGGGGTGTGTGGGGTCGTCCACAATGCTGGTTGCTTTATGGATACAGTGTTTTTTGTAAATGTCTTTGATGGAGGGAAGAGAGACCCCAATGATCTTCTCAGCTGTCCTCACTATCCTCTGCAGGGCTTTGCGGTCCGAAACGGTGCAAGTCCCAAACCAGGCAGTGATGCAGCTGCTCAGGATGCTCTCAATAGTCCCTCTATAGAATGTAGTGAGGATGGGGGTTGGGAGATGTGCTTTCCTCAGCCTTCGAAGAAAGTAGAGACGCTGCTGGGCTTTCTTGGTGATAGAGCTGGTGTTGAGGGACCAGGTGAGGTTCTCCGCCAGGTGAACACCAAGGAATTTGGTGCTCTTGATGATCTCCACAGAGGAGCCGTCGATGTTCAGCGGAGTGTGTTCACCTTGTGCTCTCCTAAAGTCAACAACCATCTCTTTTGTTTTGTCGACATTCAGGGACAGGTTGTTGGCTCTACACCAGTCCGGTCAGCCGCTGCACCTCCTCTCTGTATGCTGACTCGTTGTTCTTGCTGATGAGACCCACCACGGTCGTGTCATCGGCGAACTTGATGATGTGATTCGAGCTGTGCATTGCTGCACAGTCGTGAGTCAGCAGAGTGAACAGCAGTGGACTGAGCACACAGCCCTGGGGGCCCCAGTGCTCAGTGTGGTGGTGGTGGAGATGCTGTTCCCGATCCGGACTGACTGAGGTCTCCCAGTCAGGAAGTCCAGGATCCAGTTGCAGAGGGAGGTGTCCAGGCCCAGCAGGTTCAGCTTTCCAATCAGGTGCTGGGGAATGATTGTGTTGAATGCTGAGCTGAAATCTATGAACAGCATTCGAACGTATGAGTCCTTATTGTCTAGGTGGGTGAGGGCCAGATGGAGGGTTGTGGTGATGGCATCGTCCGTTGAACGGTTTGAACGATCACGCAAACTGCAGTGGGTCTAGTGAGGGGGCAGCTGGGTCTTAATCTGCCTCATGACCGAGCCTCTCGAAGCACTTCATGATGATGGGTGTAAGTGCGACGGGACGGTAGTCGCTGAGGCAGGACACTGAAGACTTCTTTGGCATGGGGATGATGGTGGTGGCCTTGAAGCACGTTGGAACAACGGCGCTGTTCAGAGAGATGTTGAAGATGTCGGTAAGAACATCTGCTAGCTGGTCTGCACATCCTCTGAGCACTCTGCCAGGAATGTTGTCTGGTCCAGCAGCCTTCCGTGGGTTGACTCTACGTAGAGTTTTCCTCACATCTGCCGTGGTAAGACAGAGCACCTGGTCGCTGGGAGGAGGGGTGGACTTCCTCGCCATCACGTCGTTCTGCACTTCAAACCGAGCGTAGAAGTCGTTCAGCGCATCTGGAAGGGAGGCATCTTTGTCACAGGCAACTGATGTTGTCCTGTAGTTGGTGATGGCCTGGATGCCCTGCCACATGCGCCGCGTGTCACCGCTGTCCTGGAAGTGACTGTGGATTCTCTGGGCGCAGCGCGCTTTCCTCTCTGATTGCCCGTGACAGTTTGGCCCTAGCTGTTCTTAGGGCTGCCTTATCGCCTGCTCTGAAGGCGGAGTCTCGGACCTCAGCAGCGTGCGCACCTCCGCAGTCATCCACGGCTTCTGGTTGAGCGTGTGGTGATGGTCTTGGAGAAAGTGACATCATCAATGCACTTGCTGATGTAGCTGGTCACTGATGCTGTGTATTCCTCCAAGTTGGTAGAATCGCCATATGTTGCAGCCTCTCTGAACATGTGCCAGTCAGTACACTCAAAACAGTCCTGAAGAGCAGAGATGGCTCCTGCTGGCCAGGTTTTCACCTGCTTCTGAAGCGGTTTTGTGCGCCTGACGAGTGGTCTGTATGCTGGAATTAACATAACAGAGATGTGGTCTGAGTAGCGAGGTGGGGCGGGGCTCCGCCCGTGCACGCCTGGGATGTTTGTGTAAACAAGATCAAGCTGCTCAGCCCTCTCGTTGCAAAGTCCACATACTGATGGAATTTAGGGAGCACTGTCTTGAGATTTGCATGGTTGAAATCTCCGGCGACAATAAACAGTCCGTCGGGGTGAGCGTTCTGCAGTTCGCTCATAGCCCCATACAGTTCACAGAGCTTCCTTAGCGTTAGCGCTGGGGAATGTAAACTCGGTTATGCAAACTGTGGTGAATTCCCGTGGTAGATAAAAAGGTCTGCATCTAACAGTCACAAGCTCCAACAGCGATGAACAGTAACTAGAGACTAGCATAGAGTTCTTGCACCATTCCGTGTTGATGTAAACACACAAGCCACCACCGCGAGTCTTACCGCAGAGAGCTGTATTTCTGTCGGCACGAAACGAGGCGAGCCCGTCTAGCTGAATAGCGGCATCTGCTGGAGTCGGATATAGTCCAGTTTATTGTCCAGGGAGCAAACATTTGAGAGCAGGATAGACGGGAGAGCCGGCCGGCTAGGGTTTGTTTTTAGCCTAGCATGGACCCCCGCCCTCTTTCCGCGCTTCCGTTTTCTCGCACACCGCTTACGACGTCCTCTCCCCCGGCCACCGGCATCAGGCGACGCCGAGGGCTGGAGGCCTGGTCTCCGCAGCAAGCCGAGTACGCGTAGCGCCTCCTGCAGGTCATCATGCAGCTTGGTTTTTGCATGAGTCTTATATTTGAGTAGTGTCTGGCGATGGTAGACACGAACACTGGTTGCTCCGATGTCCATGTGTTGCAAAAGTCGGGCTTTTTTAACAAAAATAGCACCATTGTAGATCCGGAGTGGCCGCTGCGTGCTACCGCGCCGCCATCTTGGAATATGTACAGGAGGGAACAAACAAGGGAATGAGGGACACCCGGAGGAAACAATCAGGGAAAGCTAACCAATCAGGGGAACACCAATGAAACTACAGAGGACTACAAAAACCAAACAGGAAACAGGAACTAAACTAAACTTCAAAATGACAGTACAAAAACAAAAGACAACAGTGAACGTGACAGAATTCCCCCCTCAAAGGATCGGATTCCAGACGATCCTAAAATAAAAATAAATGACGAAAAAAACCCGAAAAAAAACAAAGTGAGGGCACTAAGGGCAGACAGACAGACCAGGGGGGGGCACAAGGGAAAATTTGGCAGTCCAAGGGGGCACAAGGGACACAGAGACAGAACAAGGAAAACGTGACATGGAATGTGATCAGTGACGAGTGAAACAGAAAACACGGTGCAGACAACACAGTAACGTAACACAAATATAATTCCTTCTACTATTTTATTACATTTTTCCTCAACACTTCCTTCCAGTTTCATATTATTGCATTGTTCTTCACACAACATATACAATTCCTTCCATTTTGCCTGTTTAAATCTCCACCTTACACATTGATTAATATTTTGCTTTTGTACTGCATTTTGAATTTCACATATTACTGGCCAATGATCACTGCCCATATTATCTTCATGCACTGTCCAAGTACATTTACCAGCTAATGCTGCTGACATTATTGTGAGATCTAAGCATGAGGTGCTACCTCTTGTTTTATCCATTCTTGTTGGCTTCCCATCATTCAAACAAACCAGTGAATGCTCTTCTATAAATTCTTCTATTATTTCCCTGTTATTATCAGTGTTTTTACTACCCCATAAACCATTATGTGCATTAAAATCCCCACACATAATAATTGTGCCCTGTGTGTCACCCATCACCTCTTTTAGAAAAGTATTACTTATTTCTTTACATGGATTATACAAATGTATAATTCGAATTACTTCATTCATTCCCATTATTTCTATATGTATGTATTCTACATTACTATTTTTATATATTCTTTTATATGCTATGCTTTCTTTAATAAATGTTGCACACCTTCCACCTCTGCCATTTTCTCTGTCTTTCCTCTCTACTACATATCCATTTATCTTAAATTCCAAGGAGCTATTAACCATGTTTCTTGGATACAAATAATGTCTGGTGTTTTTCCCATTTCTGTGATATGTTTTTTAAATTCTTGCCCATTTGCTATTAAGCTCCTGGTATTCCAATGTAATAGTAGGATTATAATTAATTATAGAATTATGTATTGTTACTCTAAGTCATGTCCAAAGCAACAGTTCCTTCTTTCGCTTTTAAAATCTCATGGACTTCTTCAGCTGAAATTCCTGTTAACTTTAGGAATTTATTAGCACATCCTACAATTATCTTTAACTTGTCTGACTTCCTTTCTACTTGTGCTGTACCATTTACCACTGCACAAATAAATGCCACAAAATCAATTTTGTTCATCACAAACATCTGATTCATTTCTTGCAGGATTTACATTATTCTGGATGGAAGATTCCACATTGATTCCTTGCACATTTATTCTCTTTGTTTCTGTTTTTTATCTTACGGGTAGCTTCTGCATATGTTATATTTTGCTCTGTTTTTATTTTTTTGTATTTCCATCTTGTTGTATGGGGCATCCTGCATAGGCAGCGCTATGGTCTCCCCCACAGTTACAACATTTAATCTCTGTTCCTTCCTCACACTTGCCATACTCATTTTGCACAGCACATTGTCCCTTTACAGGTATTTGCATTGTGTCCCATGCGTTGGCATTTAAAACATCTCAAAGGAGGAGGTATATCCTCTCGTACTGAAAAGCTTATAAATCCTAGCTTCACTTTTGTTGGTAGGGTTTTTCCTTCAAATTGGATCAACACGCTCATGCTGTCACACCTTTATATCTCCACAACAATCTTCTAGCAGATATGACTGTGCCACCATCCAAACTTCCTTTGATGTCATCCATGCTTACATTAAGCATGGATGACCCCTCTAGTTTTATTGCCTATTTCTGTGCATACTACCTTTCCTCCTGCAAGTGTTTTCAGTTTAAGAATCTTTTGTTTCTGCTTCTCGTCCTTGCATTTGATCATTATTCTTCCGTTACTGAGACAGGATACAGCTTTCACTATTCCTATCTCTTTCTCAATTGTTTTTGATAGTTTAACAGGATGCTTTTGTTGTTCTGATTGTTTAGCAAAAGTAACAATCACTTTGATTTCTCTTTCTACAATCTCCTTACTGGTTTAATTTCTTATATTTCTCAATTTGTTAATTGTTTGCTCACAATCAGATCCATCACCCATGCTGCTTTCCTTTTTCCTTTTGGTGTATCTTACTTCCTGATAATCCATCTCTTGATTATTGTCGCCATCCGAAATATCTCCCCACGCCATTCTCCCGACCTCCATCTTTTCCTCCAAGCCGGCGCCCTGCAACAACTAGTGATTCTTCTTCTTCTTCTGTTTTATGGTGAGTGGCACCAACATTAAGATGCATTATCGCCACCTACTGTGTTGGAGTGTGGAAATTTCGTTAAAAAAAAACAGCAAAAAAAACCTAAATTCTCTTAATTAACTCTGTTTTCTTGAGATAATGAAATACACTCTATAATCCATGAATAAGTATATTTTTAAGCTTTATTTCTTCCACTCCCTCCTTTCTAAGTTCCCTTTCCATTACTTCTCGTTCATTAGAATACTTTTGGCAGACACAAATAACATGTTCTACTGACTCCTCTGTTCCACAGTGCTCAAACAATCCTGTTGGATGTTTATTAGTTAATTTTAAAGTTTTATTCAGCATGGTATGCCCAACTCTTAATCTTGTTAAAATATTTTCCTCTTTGGTGCTTCTTTTAGCTATCCTAGCTAATCCTACTTCTCTTTATATTTCATGAAGTTGACGTCCTGTGTTTCCTGTATCCCATTTTTGTTGCCACTCCTTAAAAGTATATGCTTTAATTATTGCTTTTGCTTCATATTTGCTAAGTGAGATATTCATGATCTGCTCATTTTCCAAAGCCTGTTTTGCTAACCCATCAACCAATTCATTGCCCTTTATCCCCCTATGAGCTGTTATCCACATAAATATTGTCATGATGTTCTTTAATCTATACAGATTTTCATATATCTCGTTGACTACACTCACCTAAAGGATTATTAGGAACACCTGTTCAATTTCCCATTAATACAATTATCTAATCAACCAATCACATGGCAGTTGCTTCAATGCATTTAGGGGTGTGGTCCTGGTCAAGACAATCTCCTGAACTCCAAACTGAATGTCAGAATTGGAAAGAAAGGTGATTTAAGCAATTTTGAGCGTGGCATGGTTGTTGGTGCCAGACGGGCCGGTCTGAGTATTTCACAATCTGCTCAGTTACTGGGATTTTCACGCACAACCATTTCTAGGGTTTACAAAGAATGGTGTGAAAAGGGAAAAACATCCAGTATGCGGCAGTCCTGTGGGCTGAAAATGCCTTGTTGATGCTAGAGGTCAGAGGAGAATGGGCCGACTGATTCAAGCTGATAGAAGAGCAACTTTGCCTGAAATAACCACTCGTTACAACCGAGGTATGCAGCAAAGCATTTGTGAAGCCACAACACGCACAACCTTGAGGCGGATGGGCTACAACAGCAGAAGACCCCACCGGGTACCACTCATCTCCGCTACAAATAGGAAAAAGAGGCTACAATTTGCAAGAGCTCACTAAAATTGGACATTTGAAGACTGGAAAAATGTTGCCTGGTCTGATGAGTCTCGATTTCTGTTGAGACATTCAGATGGTAGAGTCAGAATTTGGCGTAAACAGAATGAGAACGTGGATCCATCATGCCTTGTTACCACTGTGCAGGCTGCTGGTGGTGGTGTAATGGTGTGGAGGATGTTTTCTTGGCACACTTTAGGCCCCTTAGTGCCAATTGGGCATCGTTTAAATGCCACGGCCTACCTGAGCATTGTTTCTGACCATGTCCATCCCATTATGGCCACCATCCCACAAATCTCCATCAACTGCAAGATGCTATCCTATCAATATGGGCCAACATTTCAGCACCTTGTTGAATCAATGCCACGTAGAATTAAGGCAGTTCTGAAGGCGAAAGGGGGTCAAACACAGTATTAGTATGGTGTTCCTAATAATCCTTTAGGTGAGTGTATATCCTGTCTGTGAGATGTGAATGATTGCAGTGACTTTAATGTCGAACAAGAATCTGTACAAAGAACAACCTTTTTAATTTGTGTCTCTTCTATCCACTGTAATGCTGTTGCAATTGCCATTATAGCTACTGCATATACTGACAAATGATCTGATGTTCTCCTATTAGCAGAATTTTTTAAGGATGGAATACTGCAAGCAAAACCTTTTCTCCCAGTATTAGGATCTTTAGATCCATCTGTATATACTTGGATAAATGCTTGATATACAGTTTGTAGCCTATCTTCAACAACATCTACAATATTTCCAGAGTCTTTATACATTTTCATTAACTCTACAATATAAAAATCTAGGAATACTGCAGGAAACATCCATGGTGGCGTTATTGACAGCGATACTGCAGGAATGTATCTTTTCTGACTTAAAGTCATTTCTCTTGCTTCTTAATCACTATTCCATGCAAAGCACTTCTGATTAGACCTTTCCTTTTCCCAGCATGGAAGAAGTACCTTTACTGTTGGATGATGGTCTTCTGAATGACCTTGAAGATTTACCCAATAGTTAATCATTAACTGCTTGCGTCTGATTTGTAGCGGCATTTCACCCACTTCAACCTGAAGAGCAGATACAGGAGTTGTTTTAAAAGCACCACAACAACAGTTGAGCTTGTATCACATCCAGCTTTTTTAATGAAGTTTTTGCTGCTGAGTCACAAGCAATACTTCCATAATCTAACACTGATCTAATCAGTGCTATATAAATATTTTTCATTGCAGATCTACTCGCTTCCCATTCTGATCCTATTAGACATCTCATCACATTTAAAAAAAAATTGCATTTAGTGACTATCTTATGAATATGTTCATTCCATGTTAATTTTGCATCAAACCACACACCCAGAAACTTAAAAACTTTAACTCGTTCAATATTTTGTCCATACATCTTTATCTGTGTATCAATGCCTCTTTTCCTAGTGAACAATAATGTTTTGGTTTTCTCTACTGAAAATCTGAATCCCCATGCAAATTACAATTTTTCTACACCTCAATTGCCTCTTGTATTTTTCCTGTAATATGATTAATATTCCTTCCCCTTTTCTACAATGCTCCATCAGCAAACAATGATTGCCCAATGTCTCCTTGGACTTGAGAAAATACATCATTTATCATAATGGAAAAGAGTATTGGACTAATGATGCTACCCTGAGGGGTACCATTTTCCACCATATAACTTCCAGATAAGCCTTTCCCAACTCTGACTTGAATAAATCTATAAAATAAAAAGTATTTAATCCAATTATAAATTCTACCTGCTATTCCTATCATATCAATTTTGATCATTAGTCCTTCTTTCCAAACCATATCATCATAGCTTTTTCGACGTTGAAGAAAACTGCCATCATTGATTCTTTATTAGCTTGACCTTTCTTAATGTCTGTTTCCAGACATATAATAGGGTCCATAGTTCCTCTCCTGAAACCACTCTGATGACGTGATAGAATTCCTCTACTTTCCAAATAAAAGGCTATTCTTTCATGTAATCATTCTTTCCATTATCTTTCCTATATGTGAAGTCAATGCTATTGGTCTATAATTATTTGGATTTGATGGGTCCTTTCCTGATTTCCTAATAGGAATAATCACTGCTTCTTTCCATCCAGTTGGTAACTTTCCTTTTTTCCAAATTTTATTATAAAAGCCTAGCAGCTTTATAGATGCCAAAACACCCAAATGTTTTTACATTATGTAGCAATTTCATCCTTCCCAGGAGATGTTATTCCAGTTCTTGATATTGCCCTCTTCATTTCATCTATAGTAAACAGAGAATCCATTGAGCTGTTCGTTTCATTCCGTCTCTCAATCCTTCCAGGATAAGCTGATTTTGTTCCTTGAAAGCTGATTATTCCTTTCCTCTCTTTCCCTCCTCAGCTAGGTTATTTGAGCTATGAATTTCAATGAGTGCCTTTGCTATCATTTCTGCCTTTTCTTCATCAGATACTGCTGCCTTTTCCCCACCTTCAGAACAGGATATTTCCATTCTCTTCTGATTCCTCTCATACTTTTAATCATGTCCCATACCTCTCCACAGGTGTTGATCTACCAATTTTATTGCAAAATATCTGCCAGCTTTGTCTTTTTGCATTACGTATAATTTTCCTAACCTTTGCTTGGATTTGCTTATATTTAATTAGTGGTGCTTGCAAAGCATCACTATTGTAATCTCACATACTTATTTTTATTAGTGGTGCTTGCCAAAGGCAAGGCATCACTATTGTTATTCGCCATACTTATTATTAGTGGTGCTTGCAAAGCATCACTATTGTAATCTCACATACTTATTATTAGTGGTGCTTGCAAAGCATCACTATTGTAATCTCACATACTTATTATTCTTCTTTTTATTAGTGGTGCTTGCAAAGCATCACTATTGTAATCTCACATACTTATTATTAGTGGTGCTTGCAAAGCATCACTATTGTAATCTCACATACTTATTATTAGTGGTGCTTGCCAAAGGCAAGGCATCACTATTGTTATTCGCCATACTTATTATTATTATTATTATTATTATTATTATAATTAGTGGTGCTTGCAAAGCATCACTATTGTAATCTCACATACTTATTATTCTTCTTTTTATTAGTGGTGCTTGCAAAGCATCACTATTGTAATCTCACATACTTATTAGTGGTGCTTGCCAAAGGCAAGGCATCACTATTGTTATTCGCCATACTTATTATTATTATTATTATTATTATTATAATTAGTGGTGCTTGCAAAGCATCACTATTGTAATCTCACATACTTATTAAGTTGGCTTGTAAGAGCCAACTTACTGATATTGTACTTAAACTTATTAAGTTGGCTTGTAAGAGCCAACTTACTGAAATCCTATTTAAACTTATTATTATTCCGCTTATTCTTCTTAGCGGTGAAATTTCTATATCTAACTCCTCCTAGAGCTTTAACTCCACATACTCCAAACTCGGCTCAGACACTCAAACTGTTCTGACTCGAGTTGCTATATCTTTTCTAACTGATCGGACTTACGGTTTTCCTAAAAATGACGATCAAACTCGGAAAAAACTCCCATTGACTTAACATTGCGGAATGTTCAGAAATTTAAATTCCAACTGACATTTTCACACACACAGACAAAAAGGGCCTGTCAGCCCTGCATCTCTCCCTCTCTCTCTCCCTCAGAGGATTTCTTTTATCAAGCAGCCAAAAAGTAATGACCTAAAATGACCTATCTATCTATCTATCTATCTATCTGAGGGTAAATATCTCTCTCTCTCTCTCTATCTATCTGAGGATAAATATCTATCTATCTATATCTATCTCTCTATATATCTAAGGGTAAATATCTATCTATCTATCTATCTATCTATCTAGCTATCTATCTACCAACTAAGTTAAACTTTTTTAACACTACACTGTAGAACTGGCTCATTAGAGTCATTCATTTGGGAATCAGACTAAACTGGTCACACTGTATGTTTCACATTGTAGATTCAAAAGAACTGGCTCATTAGAGTCATTCATTTGGGAATCAGACTAAACTGGTCACACTGTATGTTTCACATTGTAGATTCAAAAGAACTGGCTCATTAGAGTCATTAATTTGGGAATCAGACTACACTGGTCACACTGTATGTTTCACATTTTAGATTCAAAAGAACCGGCTCATTAGAGTCATTAATGTTGTAATCAGACTACACTGCTCACACTGTATGTTTAACACTGTGGATTCAAAAGAACTGGCTCATTAGAGTCATTAATTTGGGAATCACACTACACTGGTCACACTGTATGTTTCACACTGTGGATTCAAAAGAACTGGCTCATTAGAGTCATTAATGTTGTAATCAGACTACACTGCTCACACTGTATGTTTCACACTGTGGATTCAAAAGAACCGGCTCATTAGAGTCATTAATGTTGTAATCAGACTACACTGGTCACACTGTATGTTTCACATTGTAGATTCAAAAGAACCGGCTCATTAGAGTCATTAATGTTGTAATCAGATTACACTGGTCACACTGTATGTTTCACACTGTAGATTCAAAAGAACCGGCTCATTAGAGTCATTTGTTTGGGAATCAGTCTACACTGGTAACACATGCTAGCATCGCCTAGCGAAGTGCTAAAACATGCTAAAAAAGTGCTAGCATCTTGCTAACACATGCTAGCATCGCCTAGCGAAGTGCTAAAACATGCTAAAAACGTGCTAGCATCATGCTAACACATGCTAGCATCGCCTAGCGAAGTGCTTAAAACATGCTAAAAGCGTCGCTAGCATCATGCTTAACACATGATAGCATCGCCTAGCGAAGTGCTTAAAACATGCTAAAAGCGTCGTTAGCATCATGCTAACACATGTTAGCATCGCCTAGTGAAGTGCTAGAAAATGCTAAAAGCGTCTTAGCATCATGCTTAACACATGATAGCATCGCCTAGCGAAGTGCTAAAACATGCTAAAAACGTGCTAGCATCATGCTAACACATGTTAGCATCGCCTAGTGAAGTGCTAGAAAATGCTAAAAACGTGCTAGCATCATGCTAACACATGCTAGCATCGCCTAGCGAAGTGCTAAAACATGCTATTACATGCTAGCATCATGTTAACACATGTTAGCATCGCCTAGCGAAGTGATAAAACATGCTAAAAACTTGCTAGCATCATGCTAACACATGCTAGCATCGCCTAGCGAAGTGCTAAAACATGCTAAAAACGTGTTAGCATCATGCTAATACATGTTAGCATCGCCTAGCGAAGTGCTAAAAAATGCTAAAAACGTGCTAGCATCATGCTAACACATGCTCGCATCGCCTAGTGAAGTGCTAAAATATGCTAAAAATGTGCTAGCATCGCCTAGCGAAGTGCTAAAAAATTCTAAAAACGTGCTAGCATCTATCTGTCTGTCTATCTATCTATCTATCTATCTATCTATCTGAGGGTCAATTTATATCTATCTATCTATCTATCTGAGGGTAAATATCTCTCTCTCTCTCTCTATCTATTTATCTATCTATCTGAGGGTAAATATCTATCTATCTGAGGGTCAATATCTCTCTCTCTCTCTCTCTATCTATTTATCTATCTATCTGAGGGTAAATATCTATCTATCTATCTATCTATCTATCTATCTATCTATCTATCTATCTATCTATCTATCTATCTATCTATCTATCTGAGTGTCTGTCTATCTAGCAACTAAGTTAAACTTTAAACTACTTTAAACTACAAACTATAAACTTTAAACTAATTTAAACTACAAACTAATTTAAACTTTAAACTTGTTTAAACTATAAACTACTTTAAACTTCAAACTACTTTAAACTATAAACGACTTTAAACTAATTTAAACTAATTTAAACTAATTTAAACTTCAAACTACTTTAAATTTCTTCAAACTTTCTGGTCCAAACTTTCACAATCCAACTTAAAGTTTGTCTCGACAAACTTTTTCTAGTTAAGTTGGCTTGTGAAAGCCAACTTACTGAAATCCTATTTAATTAAACTTATTATTATTATTAAGTTGGCTTGTGAAAGCCAACTTACTGAAATCCTATTTAAACTTATTATTATTATTAAGTTGGCTTGTGAAAGCCAACTTACTGAAATCCTATTTAAACTTATTATTATTATTATTAGTGGTGCTTGCAAAGCATCACTATTGTAATCTCACATACTTATTATTATACTCTTTTATTTTTTATTTTTATTTTTATTTTTATATCTCTTAACAAAACTTCGCACCTAACTCGTCCCAGCACCGTTTGGCGTAGACCCACGAATGAGGTGTCAAATCGAACGACCTATTGAGGACACATGTGCTATGACTTTTATAAGCGATCGAGTGCGGTATTTGCCCCAGGGGCAAAAAGCGGCCGAAAAATCCCATAGACTTAACATTGAGACAAACTTTGGCGTCACAGCTCCAAGCGAGGATTTCGTAGAAACGTGTGATTTGCCACATTTGAAGAGGCTGGCAGGCTCTGTAAGAGCATACCTCAATATGGGGTAAAAGTTGCACCCCTGGGGGCAGGAGCTGCCCAAAAATGCCCCAATTGACTTATAATGGTGTAGGACGGCCCATGAAATGAAAAGGCATAGGGATTTGTATTGAACATAGCTCTGGATCACAGTGTCATAGAGACGAGGGGGTGGGCTCATTTTACTCAGACAAACAATCAGTCTCTCTGGATCATTGTGAAGCTATCAAGCCACGCCCTAGCAACCATTAAGAGCACCTTAGCAACAAGTCCCATAGACTTCTATTGAAAAAGATCAAAGGGATATCTCCGGATAGAAGTGTCATAGAAACACAAGGGTGGTCTCGTTTGACTCGGGACAGCAAACAGCCAATCATGCATCACTTCAACACTTCCTAGCCCCTCCCTAGCAACCATTGTCGAGCACCTTAACAACCAAAATCCATAGAGGGATATCTTCCATTCTGAATGTCACAGAGGCATGGGAGTTGGTTTATATCATTCAAACTGACAAGCAGCCTTTGGAGATTCATGATTGGCAGCTGCCAAGCCACTCCTAGCAACTACACAGAGTACCCTAGCAACCGTTTAGCAGTAACTATATCTCTGCACCAGAAAATCAGAGAGACTTCTGGGTTGATTTATTTCAATCAGGATGGCAAGGAGACTTGATAAGTATCACTATGTTAACTGCCTAGCAACCAGATGGGGTTACCCTAGCAACCGAGTAACAAATCACATATCTCTGCATCAGAAAAGCGTAGAGACTTCCGGGTTAACTTATTTCAATCAGGATGGCAAGGACACTTCATTAGTATCACTATGGTAACTGCCTAGCAACCAGATGGGCTTACCCTAGCAACCGAGTAACAAATCACATATCTCTGCATCAGAAAAGCGTAGAGACTTCCGGGTTGACTTATTTCAATCAGGATGGCAAGGACACTTCATTAGTATCACTATGGTAACTGCCTAGCAACCACATGAGCTTACCCTAGCAACCGAGTAACAAATCACATATCTCTGCATCAGAAAAGCGTAGAGACTTCCGGGTTGACTTATTTCAATCAGGATGGCAAGGACACTTGATTAGTATCACTATGATTACTGCCTAGCAACCAGATGGGGTTACCCTAGCAACCGAGTAACAAATCACATATCTCTGCACCAGAAAACAGTACTGACTTCCGGGTTGATTTATTTCACTCAGGATGGCAAGGACACTTCATTACTATCACTATGGTAACTGCCTAGCAACCAGATGGGGTTACCCTAGCAACCGAGAAACAAATCACATATCTCGGCACCAGAAAAGAGTACAGACTTCCAGGTTGATTTATTTCAACCAGGATGGCAAGGACACTTCATTAGTATCAATATGGTAACTGCCTAGCAACCACATGGGGTTACCCTAGCAACCGAGTAACAAATCACATATCTCTGCATCAGAAAACGTAGATACTTCTGGGTTGACTTATTTCAATCAGGATGGCAAGGACACTTGATTACTATCACTATGGTAACTGCCTAGCAACCACATGGGGTTACCCTAGCAACCGAGTAACAAATCACATATCTCTGCACCAGAAAATAGTACTGACTTCGGGTTGATTTATTTCACTCAGGATCGCAAGGACACTTCATTACTATCACTATGGTAACTGCCTAGCAACCAGATGGGGTTACCCTAGCAACCGAGAAACAAATCACATATCTCGGCACCAGAAAAGAGTACAGACTTCGGGTTGATTTATTTCACTCAGGATCGCAAGGACACTTGATTACTATCACTATGGTAACTGCCTAGCAACCAGATGGGGTTACCCTAGCAACCGAGAAACAAATCACATATCTCGGCACCAGAAAAGAGTACAGACTTCCGGGTTGATTTATTTCAACCAGGATGGCAAGGACACTTCATTAGTATCAATATGGTAACTGCCTAGCAACCAGATGGGGTTACCCTAGCAACCGAGTAACAAATCACATATCTCTGCACCAGAAAACACTACAGACTTCCGGGTTGACTTATTTCACTCAGGATGGAAAGGAGCCATGTATTGTATTACCTTGGTAACTGCATAGCAACCACATGGGCTTACCCTAGCAACCGAGTAACAAATCACATATTTCTGCACCAGAAAATCGTACAGACTTCTGGGCTGATTTATTTATGACCATCATTTTTTTCTTTTCAAGTTACAACATGCTGTTTGACGAGTTTTGCCACGGCAAGCACCACTCACATTTTCTTCAGGAAATGTACCTATCTAGTTATTATTATTATTCTTCTTACTCAGAAATTTCTATACGCTTACTCCTCCTAGAGCTTTTAAGCTACAGGCACCAAACTTCGGCACAGACCTTCAGACTAATCCCGAATAGTGTGCTATATCTTTTCTAACTGATCGGACTTACGGTTTTCCTAAAAATGACGATCAAACTCAGAAAAAACTCCCATTGACTTAACATTGCGGAATGTTCAGAAATTCAAATTCCAACTGACATTTTCACACACACACACAAAAAGGGCCTGTCAGCCCTGCATCTCTCCCTCTCTCTCTCCTCAGAGGATTTCTTTTATCAAGCAGCCAAAAAGTAATGACCTAAAATCTTCCTAGCCACACGCTTAAAACATGCTAAAAACATGCTTAGCATCATGCTTAACACATGCTAGCATTGACTAGCGAAGTGCTAAAACATGCTAAAAATGTGCTTAGCATCATGCTAACACATGCTTAGCATCGCCTAGCAAAGTGCTAAAAAATGCTAAAAACATGCTAGCATCATGTTAACACATGCTAGCATCGCCTAGCGAAGTGCTAAAAAATGCTAAAAAGTGCTTAGCATCATGCTAACACATGCTTAGCATCGCCTAGCGAAGTGCTAAAAATGCTAAAAGCGTCGCTAGCATCATGCTAACACATGCTAGCATCGCCTAGCGAAGTGCTAAAACATGCTAAAAGCGTGCTTAGCATCATGCTAACACATGCTAGCATCGCGTAGCGAGTGCTTAAAACATGCTAAAAGCGTGCTAGCATCATGCTAACACATGCTAGCATCGCCTAGTGAAGTGCTAAAACATGCTAAAAGCGTGCTTAGCATCATGTTAACACATGTTAGCATCGACTAGCGAAGTGCTAAAACATGCTAAAAACGTGCTAGCATCATGCTAACACAAACTAATTTAAACTTTAGACTAATTTAAACTTTAAACTAATTTAAACTATAAACTAATTTAAACTTCAAACTACTTTAAACTTCAAACTACTTTAAACTTCAAACTTTCTGGTCCAAACTTTCACAAGCCAACTTAAAGTTTGTCTCGACGAACTTTTTCTAGTTATTATTCTTCTTCTTACTCTGAAATTTCTATATCTAACTCCTCCTAGAGCTTTTAAGCTACAGGCACCAAACTCGGCACAGACCTTCAGACTAATCCCGAATAGTGTGCTATATCTTTTCTAACTGATCGGACTTACGGTTTTCCTAAAAATGACGATCAAACTCAGAAAAAACTCCCATTGACTTAACATTGCGGAATGTTCAGAAATTCAAATTCCAACTGACATTTTCACACACACAGACAAAAAGGGCCTGTCAGCCCTGCATCTCTCCCTCTCTCTCTCCCTCAGAGGATTTCTTTTATCAAGCAGCCAAAAAGTAATGACCTAAAATCTTCCTAGCCACACGCTAAAACATGCTAAAAACGTGCTAGCATCTATCTGAGGGTCAATATCTATCTATCTATCTATCTATCTATCTGAGGGTAAATATCTATCTCTCTCTATCTATCTATCTATCTATCTATCTATCTATCTATCTATCTATCTGAGTTAAACTTTTTTAACACTACACTGTAGAACCGGCTCATTAGAGTCATTCATTTGGGAATCAGACTACACTGGTCACACTGTATGTTTCACATTTTAGATTCAAAAGAACCGGCTCATTAGAGTCATTAATTTGGGAATCAGACTACACTGGTCACACTGTAAGTTTCACATTGTAGATTCAAAAGAACTGGCTCATTAGAGTCATTAATTTGGGAATCAGACTACACTGGTCACACTGTAAGTGTCACATTGTAGATTCAAAAGAACTGGCTCATTAGAGTCATTAATTTGGGAATCAGACTACACTGGTCACACTGTATGTTTCACATTGTAGATTGAAAAGAACCGGCTCATTAGAGTCATTAATTTGGGAATCAGACTACACTGGTCACACTGTATGTTTCACATTGTAGATTCAAAAGAACCGGCTCATTAGAGTCATTAATTTGGGAATCAGACTACACTGGTCACACTGTATGTTTCACATTGTAGATTCAAAAGAACCGGCTCATTAGAGTCATTAATTTGAGAATCAGACTACACTGGTCACACTGTAAGTGTCACATTGTAGATTCAAAAGAACCGGCTCATTAGAGTCATTAATTTGGGAATCAGACTACACTGGTCACACTGTAAGTGTCACATTGTAGATTCAAAAGAACCGGCTCATTAGAGTCATTAATTTGGGAATCAGACTACACTGGTCACACTGTATGTTTCACATTTTAGATTCAAAAGAACCGGCTCATTAGAGTCATTAATTTGGGAATCAGACTACACTGGTCACACTGTATGTTTCACATTTTAGATTCAAAAGAACCGGCTCATTAGAGTCATTAATTTGGGAATCAGACTACACTGGTCACACTGTATGTTTCACATTTTAGATTCAAAAGAACCGGCTCATTAGAGTCATTAATTTGGGAATCAGACTACACTGGTCACACTGTATGTTTCACATTTTAGATTCAAAAGAACCGGCTCATTAGAGTCATTAATTTGGGAATCAGACTACACTGGTCACACTGTATGTTTCACATTGTAGAGTCAAAAGAACTGGATCATTAGAGTCATTAATTTGGGAATCAGACTACACTGGTCACACTGTATGTTTCACACTGTAGAGTCAAAAGAACCGGCTCATTAGAGTCATTAATTTGGGAATCAGACTACACTGGTCACACTGTATGTTTCACATTGTAGAGTCAAAAGAACTGGATCATTAGAGTCATTAATTTGGGAATCAGACTACACTGGTCACACTGTATGTTTCACATTGTAGAGTCAAAAGAACTGGATCATTAGAGTCATTAATTTGGGAATCAGACTACACTGGTCACACTGTATGTTTCACACTGTAGAGACAAAAGAACCGGCTCATTAGAGTCATTAATTTGGGAACACACACAGACAAAAAGGGCCTGTCAGCCCTGGATTTTGTATTGAACATAGCTCTGGATCACAGTGTCATAGAGACAAGGGGCGGGCTCATTTTACTCAGACGACCAATCAGTCTCTCGGGATCATTGTGAAGCTATCAAGCCACGCCCTAGCAACAATATAAAGCACCTTAGCAACAACTCCCATAGACTTCTAATGAAAGATATCAAAGGGATATCTCCGGATAGAAGTGTCATAGAAACACAAGGGTGGTCTCGTTTGACTCGGGGCAGCAAACAGCCAATCATGAATCACCTTAACACTTCCTAGCCCCTCCCTAGCAACCATTGTCGAGCACCTTAACAACCAAAATCCATAGAGGGATATCTTCCATTCTGAATGTCACAGAGGCATGGGAGTTGGTTTATATCATTCATACTGACAAGCAGCCTTTGGAGTTTCATGATTGGCAATGGTCAAGCCACTCCCTAGCAACTAAACAGAGTACCCTAGCAACCGCTTAGCAATAACTATATCTCTGCACCAGAAAATCAGAGAGACTTCTGGGTTCATTTATTTCAATCAGGATGGCAAGGAGACTTGATAAGTATCACTATGGTAACTGCCTAGCAAACACATGGGGTTACCCTAGCAACCGAGTAACAAATCACATATCTCTGCACCAGAAAATCAGAGAGACTTCTGGGTTGATTTATTTCAATCAGGATGGCAAGGAGACTTGATAAGTATCACTATGGTAACTGCCTAGCAACCACATGGGGTTACCTTAGCAACCGAGTAACAAATCACATATCTCTGCATCAGAAAAGCGTAGAGACTTCCGGATTGACTTATTTCAATCAGGATGGCAAAGAGACTTCATTAGTATCACTATGGTAACTGCCTAGCAACCAGATGTGGTTACCCTAGCAACCAAGTAACAAATCACATATCTCTGCACCAGATAATCGTAGAGACTTCTGGGTTGATTTATTTCAATCAGGATGTCAAGGAGACTTGATAAATATCACTATGGTAACTGCCTAGCAACCACATTGGGTTACCCTAGCAACCGAGTAACAAATCACATATCTCTGGACCAGAAAATCGTAGAGACTTCTGGGTTGGTTTATTTCAATCAGGATGTCAAGAACACTTGATAAGTATCACAATGGTTACTGCCTAACAACCAGATGGGGTTACCCTAGCAACCGAGTAACAAATCACATATCTCTGCACCAGAAAATCAGAGAGACTTTGGGTTGATTTATTTCAATCAGGATGGCAAGGAGACTTGATAAGTATCACTATGGTAACTACCTAGCAACCACATGGGGTTACCTTAGCAACCGAGTAACAAATCACATATCTCTGCATCAGAAAAACGTAGAGACTTCCGGATTGACTTATTTCAATCAGGATGGCAAGGACACTTCATTAGTATCACTATGGTAACTGCCTATCAACCAGATGGGGTTACCCTAGCAACCGAGTAACAAATCACATATCTATGCACCAGAAAATCATAGAGACTTCTGGGTTGATTTATTTCAATCAGGATGTCAAGGAGACTTGATAAGTATCACTATGGTAACTGCCTAGCAACCACATTGGGTTACCCTAGCAACCGAGTATCAAATCACATATCTCTGGACCAGAAAATCATAGAGACTTCTGGGTTGGTTTATTTCAATCAGGATGTCAAGAACACTTGATAAGTATCACTATGGTGACTGCCTAACAACCAGATGGGGTTACCCTAGCAACCGAGTAACAAATCACATATCTCTGCAACAGAAAATCGTAGAGACGTCTGGGTTGATTTATTTCAATCAGGATGGCAAGAAGACTTGATATGTATCACTATGGTAACTGCCTAGCAACCATATGGGGTTACCCTAGCAACCGAGTAACAAATCACATATCTCTGCAACAGAACAACATAAAGACTTCTGGCTTTGTTCAAGGGACTCAGGGTCGCAAAGATCAATCAATCAATCATCCATCCATCCATCCATCCATCTATCCATCTATCTATCTGAGGGTCAATATCTATCTATCTATCTATCTATCTATCTATCTATCTATCTATCTATCTGAGTGTCTGTCTGTCTATCTATCTATCTATCTATCTAGCAACTAAGTTAAACTTTAAACTACTTTAAACTAATTTAAACTATAAACTACTTTAAACTATAAACTACTTTAAACTTCAAACTACTTTAAACTTCAAACTACTTTAAACTATAAACTACTTTAAACTATAAACTAATTTAAACTTCAAACTAATTTAAAATTCAAACTACTTTAAACTTCTTCAAATTTTCTGGTCCAAACTTTCACAAGCCAACTTAAAGTTTGTCTCGACAAACTTTTTTTTCTAGTTATTATTATTCTTCTTACTCAGAAATTTATATACGCTACTCCTCCTAGAGCTTTTAAGCTACAGGCACCAAACTCGGCACAGACCTTCAGACTAATCCCGAATAGTGTGCTATATCTTTTGTAACTGATCGGACTTACGGTTTTCCTAAAAATGACGATCAAACTCAGAAAAAACTCCCATTGACTTAACATTGCGGAATGTTCAGAAATTCAAATTCCAACTGACATTTTCACACACACACACAAAAAGGGCCTGTCAGCCCTGCATCTCTCCCTCTCTCTCTCCCTCAGAGGATTTCTTTTATCAAGCAGCCAAAAAGTAATGACCTAAAATCTTCCTAGCC